>NW_027013784.1:187500-221034 GCF_036934945.1 Oncorhynchus masou masou | reverse complement strand
AAAGGTCCACTCCACAGGTACTGCTCTACTCCACCCACAGGTACTGCTCTATAAGGACTGCTACAGGTCCACTCCACAGGTACTGCTCTAAAGGTCCACCACTCCACAGGTACTGCCATAAGGACTGCCACAGGTCCACTCCACAGGTACTGCTCTATAAGGACTGCCAAAGGTCCACTAAGGTACTGCTAAAGGTCCACTCCACAGGTACTGGTCTATAAGGACTGCTAAAGGTCCACTCGAGAGGTACTGACGCACCTTTCACATTGATTGGCAGAAGGTCTTCATAGATGAGTGGCTGCAAACTGTAAATAATGTAAAATGAAGGAATGCTACCCCCTGCTGGCATGATGAAAGTAATACAACAAATAAACCTCAAGATTTAGTGACGCTCACATGATACTTACAATCCTGGAGCATTCATGTGTATTCTATTTAATGAGTTTACAGCATGATCCTCGTATACATAACAAGGGAAAACAAATCCTATAATAAAATAAAACAGCAGCACATCAATATTCTTCAACCCTGATTTCTTGTTACCATTCTGTTAAAACATTCTGCCATCGTCAGTGCAAAAATCAGAACAAGCCTAAATACCGGGCATTGTCGTAGCGATATGGCTTTCGCTTGCGCATCTAGAAGACAGAATTCACTATGAATGCGAAGCTAATTAACGGTGTGTATAGTACAGTGTAAGAAAGAATAGCATTCAAAGCTAGCAATCTCTGCAGAGTTGGTTATAGCGATATCCATATGAGCCGAGTGTGTGTGTGTGTGTGTGTGTGTGTGTGTGTGTGTGTGTGTGTGTGTGTGTGTGTGTGTGTGTGTGTGTGTATACGAATCTGAAGAGATAAATAAACAGAAAAGGAAACAAAACTAAATATCTATTTTCACAGCAGCACCAATACAGAACAATTAAAAGGATTCTCCAAGGAACCAATCAAACATAAACACACATTACTTCTAATCTGGTGTCGTCTTGCAATGGCAAACGTGTGGAGACTAAATATCCAAACCGCTGGGTGAGTCAAGCGGAGGAAGAGGCTGTGTAGTTGGTGTCTGAGCTGCATACAATCTTACTCTGATCATTCCTTTACAGTTCACTCATTACAAACGCCATACAGTGTAGTGTTGATTACAGTCCGTCATTGTCTTATACATTTCGGGCTAGAATATGTTGGGAAGATTGTACAATATGATTCATCATAAGGCATATTGAAAAAAATCTATTCCTCTTTTGTACCCGTTCAATTCCTTCAGTACCTGTTCAATAAATAAATCAGAGAGGATTTCTTGGATGTCTTACAGTAGAGTAACGTTCGTAGATTCTACAGCACGGCAGGTCATTTCTGTATGGTGACACGGTGCTCTGTTTTGTTGTGGGAAGACATACAGACAGTAAGAGGTTCAGGAAAGATTGGACGTCCTTAAGGAGATGTAGGAAGTTGATGTGAGAGTTGTTTCTGTCAAACCTCCCACAGTCCACCCAGACATGTCCTGGGTCTCTATATCCCCAATCCCACGATGCACAGGGCCAGCAGTAGCATGGCGGCCAGACTGAGAGTGGGTCTCAGGAAAGACGCCTTACCTGGAGGAGGGGAGGGGACACGGTAAGAGGCATGCTGGGTAAGACACTGTCTGGACAACAAACACACTCAAAAGAATATTCCTCCTCAGATCTTTTCCTCCTTTCCCTCTGACGTTTTGAGAAGGTGAGGAGAGAGGAATCAAATAATCAAGGAATCGAGGAAATTACTTTTGAGATTCACCCACAAATTGACATGGCCCTTCAATTCCCCAACCAGATACTAACCAGTAGACCCATCTGTCCCTTACTTACCCTGAAGCCTGATCTTCCTGATGGGGCCGTCTCCACCCTCATAGCGACCTCTGACCTCCAGCTCGTAGTCCCCTACCTGGGGCATGGGGAAGTCAATGAAGTGCCAGCCCGTCATGTAGATCGGCCCTGTGATGTAGCCAGTCTTCCTGAACATCACCTGGAGAGGAGAGGAGAGGAGAGGAGAGGAGAGGAGAGGAGAGGAGATGAGAGGAGAGGAGAGGAGAGGAGATGAAAGGAGAGGAAAGGAGAGGAGAGGAAAGGAGAGGAGAGGAGATGAGAGGAGAGGAGAGGAGATGAAAGGAGAGGAAAGGAGAGGAGAGGAGAGGAGAGGAGGAGATGAGAGGCGAAGAGGAGAGGAGAGGAGAGGAGAGGAGAGGAAAGGAGAGGAGAGGAGAGGAGAGGGATGAGATGAGATGAGATGAGATGAGATGAGAGGAGAGGAGAGGAGAGGAGAGGAGAGGAGAGGAGAGGAGAGGAGAGGAGAGGAGGGAAAGGAGAGGAGAGGAGAGGGAGGAGATGAGAGGAGAGGAGGGAGAGGAGATGAGAGGAGAGGAGAGGAGAGGAGAGGAGAGGAGAGGAGAGGAGATGAGAGGAGAGGAGAGGAGATGAGATGAGATGAGAGGAGAGGAAAGGAGAGGAGAGGAGAGGAGAGAGGAGGAGATGAGAGGGAGAGGAGAGGAGAGGAGAGGAGGGAGAGGAGAGGAGAGGGAGAGGAGAGGAGAGGAGAGGAGAGGAGAGGAGACATTTCTTGTCTTCTGAGGACACTTATTTCCACAGGCTCAAACTGGATCACACCAGTTGCTGCAAGATTCAAATGAAACAAAGTAAAATGCCTTTAAATACCTTATAATATAGTGGGAAGGACTCATTGCCAAACCAGTCGTAGGAGATGTGGTGCCACCACACGTACAGCCACTTGCCAGAGTAGCTGATGTAACGCCACATTTGGGGAGCCACACTTGGAGCTGCAGAGAATAGAATATTAATCTCAACGGGATCACCTACAATAGACATGTACTGTATATGGAATTCCAGTGTGGTTTTGGCATCTGGTCTTACGTGCTCTCTTGGTGAACATCTCGCAGTGTTCGCTGGGAGGGCCGACACCGGCTCCGTTGTAGGCTCTGACCTCGATGAGGTAGTGGGAGTCTGGCAGCATGTTCTCCAGCCTGGTCTGGTTCATGGAGGCGGGCACAAAGATACGATTGGCCCCCGGCTCTGTATCGTCATACTTCCTCCAGTACTTCACCTGGTCAGAAAGCCGGGATTGGTCAGAGCAGGTGTCAATCAATTTGAACCAAAACTGGTGATCCAATCAAAATGTTCACCAGTTCCTCACACAGAGACCTATTCTTCTTTCACGTCAGGCTGGCAAGGAAGCCACAGTTGAACACAAGGTATTTTATTTGTTAGAGTCTCATGAGAAGGGCCATCCCACTGGGCAAAAACAACTGATTGTATTTGCAAAAAATCATCAAGGGAATTTCGTATTTTTTTCTCACCCAACTTTAAACATAAATCCAATGACATGATACTTTTGTTGTTGTTGATTTCACATTAAATTCACGTTAGTTGACAACTCAGCCAAATGTAAATCAAAACAAGATGTTGAACTGACGTCTGTGCCCAGTGAGATGTGTTTTTCCTGATCACTTAACCAGACCATCATTCGTAATCTGAGCAGGAAAATGTGTCCTTCCCCATAAATCATGGACATCACTAGACATCCAGGAACTTTAAAGAGCAACAGACCTGGTATCCATCTATGTACTGCTGAAGGCCGGTACCAGTGTCCATGACTGGTATCCACCAGACCAGAGCTTCATGGGACGAGACAGGCCTGGAGTATACATCTGTAGGAGACTCAGAGGGGACTAGTGGGGGGAGGGAGGGAGGGAGGGAGAGAGGGAGAGAGGGAGAGAGGGAGAGAGAGAGAGAGAGAGAGAGAGAGAGAGAGAGAGAGAGAGAGAGAGAGAGAGAGAGAGGGGGAGAGGGGTAGATCAGATTGAGAGAAACTTGTAAAGGCTGCCAATTGTCATGTCTTTACTATCATTAAATGAAGACTTTTAGTTTTTAACAAAGATTATCTGTAATTAGTATTACGCGATTAACTAATTAATCAGGTAACTGTATATAACTAGGTCGGGGCACCAAGGAAAATATTCAGATTACAAAGTTAGAATTTTTCTAATATAACTTTTTGAATATTTTCATATCTGATAGTCTTCTGATTAATTAATTATTTATTTTACCTCACGTTAGTCTCATTCCAAACGTTGTAAATTGTTGGTTATCTGCACAAACCCAGTCTTCACTATGAGTCATCCATACATCAATTGTCTTAAATAATTTATTTATTAACTAACTAAACAATCACAGAAATGCACACACAAACAAACCATGTAAATATGGTTACAAGAAATGATAGGGGAATGTGCCCTAGTGGGCTGAACCGGCATGGCAGCTTGTTAGACAAAGGGGGAGTGGGGGTTGACTGAAATAAGACAACACACAGTTGATAATTGTAACAATTGAAATGCTAATCCTTTGAACATGAATGCTCACTCATTCGGGAATAATTGCAATCAATATATATATTTACGTTCAGTGTGTCGTCGGGATCTCTGCTGAAAAGTTTGTTTCTTTTGTAGAATTGTCCGTCTCTCTCTCTGTCGTGGTTAGGATGGATAGTTCAGAGTGACATTCATTCATGTCGTTATGGATAGATGTTTCGGCGGTTGTCATTCTTCGCGTTCAATGATACCGAATTCCTACCTGCAGACTAGTAATTAATATCTTGTTCTTATTCTGTCGGTATCGATAGTCTAAAAGTTTAACCTCGTGGGATGATTAAAAGATTCAGCAGTCTGGTCTCAAACCTTGGCCCTCTAGTTATCGAGTTAAGCTGGTCTGCAACCTTTGTCCTCTCGTAATGGAGAGAAACATGGTCTGTTGAGAAATTCTCAAAGTTGGGGTTTTATTCGGGAGTTGCAGAAAAGGGCCTGTCCCAGGATGCCTGACCCTAACTGGGCTCATGGGCGGTCCTCCGATTTAGTTAAGCTCCAAAGGGAATAGGAGTTTCCTTCATTAAACAGTCCAAAATCACATGACTCAATTATACAAACAGTATCATCCTCACTCATTCATCTTATACAACAATTAGATGTAAACCTCATATCTGAGGCTGTTATATAAACAGCATTATGGTAATGTGGCCGCACAGTCTCCCATGAGCTTCACCAAATTGTACAAACTGGACCAGTTCGTAGCTGGATTCTTCACCGATGTGTTATACCTTCTCCGGAACATAAATGTTGTTCGGACCTCAAGTTCTGTGAGGTGGAAGAAATTCCTTTGTTCTCTATGAAAATTCACTCTGTCTCTATACTGTGGCCATGAGGAGATCATCTCCTCCAGGAATTTACGACCTCTCTGACCAGTTGTAGGAGAATTTACGACCTCTCTGACTAGTTGTAGGAGACAGAGAGAGGGGGATGATTCTCGCTGTACCCAAAGATGGCAACGTCATGACACTATCATCTTGAAGAGGTTAAAGAACATGTTTACCATGGCTAGGGTTAGGGCTGAGGGCTAGGGTTAGGGCTGAGGGTTAGGGTTAGGGCTGAGGGTTAGGGTTAGGGCTGAGGGTTAGGGTTAGGGCTAGGGTTAGGGCTAGGGTTAGGTTTAGGGCTGAGGGTTAGGGTTAGGGATTAGGGTTAGGGCTAAGGTTAGGGCTGAGGGTTAGGGTTAGGGCTGAGGGTTAGGGTTAGGGTTAGGGCTGAGGGTTAGGGTTAGGGCTAGGGTTAGGGCTAGGGTTAGGGCTGAGGGTTAGGTTTAGGGCTGAGGGTTAGGGCTGAGGGTTAGGGTTAGGGCTGAGGGTTAGGTTTAGGGCTGAGGGTTAGGGTTAGGGATTAGGGTTAGGGCTAAGGTTAGGGCTAGGGTTAGGGCTGAGGGTTAGGGCTGAGGGTTAGGGTTAGGGCTGAGGGTTAGGGCTGAGGGTTAGGGTTAGGGCTGAGGGTTAGGGCTGAGGGTTAGGGTTAGGGCTGAGGGTTAGGGTTAGGGCTAGGGTTAGGGCTGAGGGTTAGGGTTAGGGCTGAGGGGGTTAGGGTTAGGGTTAAGGTTAGGGCTAGGGTTAGGGCTACAGGTTAGGGTTGAGGCTAGGGTTAGGGCTGAGGCTAGGGTTAGGGTTGAGGCTAGGGTTAGGGCTACAGGTTAGGGTTGAGGCTAGGGTTAGGGCTGAGGCTAGGGTTAGGGCTGAGGCTAGGGTTAGGGCTGAGGCTAGGGTTAGGGCTGAGGCTAGGGTTAGGGCTGAGGGTTAGGGCTGAGGCTAGGGTTAGGGTTAGGGCTACAGGTCAGGGTTGAGGCTAGGGTTCGGGCTGAGGCTAGGGTTAGGGCTGAGGCTAGGGTTAGGGTTGAGGGTTAGGGCTGAGGCTAGGGTTAGGGTTGAGGGTTAGGGCTGAGGCTAGGGTTAGGGTTAGGGTTAGGGTTGAGGTTAGGGTTAGGGCTGAGGGTTAGGGCTGAGGGTTAGGGCTGAGGCTAGGGTTAGGGCTACAGGTTAGGGTTGAGGCTAGGGTTAGGGCTGAGGCTAGGGTTAGGGCTGAGGCTAGGGTTAGGGCTGAGGGTTAGGGCTGAGGGTTAGGGCTGAGGCTAGGGTTAGGGCTGAGGGTTAGGGCTGAGGCTAGGGTTAGGGCTGAGAGTTAGGGCTGAGGGTTAGGGTTGAGACTAGGGTTAGGGCTGAGGCTAGGGTTAGGGCTACAGGTTAGGGTTGAGGCTAGGGTTAGGGCTACAGGTTAGGGCTGAGGCTAGGGTTAGGGTTAGGGCTACAGGTTAGGGCTGAGGCTAGGGTTAGGGTTAGGGCTACAGGTTAGGGTTGAGGCTAGGGTTAGGGTTGAGGCTAGGGTTAGGGTTGAGGCTAGGGTTAGGGCTGAGGCTAGGGTTAGGGTAGAGGCTAGGGTTAGGGCTGAGGCTAGGGTTAGGGTTGAGGGTTAGGGCTGAGGCTAGGGTTAGGGCTGAGGCTAGGGTTAGGGCTGAGGCTAGGGTTAGGGCTGAGGCTAGGGTTAGGGCTGAGGGTTAGAGCTGAGGGTTAGGGCTGAGGGTTAGGGCTGAGGCTAGGGTTAGGGTTAGGGTTAGGGTTAGGGTTAGGGCTGAGGGTTAGGGCTGAGGGTTAGGGCTGAGGTTAGGGTTAGGGTTAGGGTTAGGGTTAGGGTTAGGGCTGAGGGTTAGGGTTGAGGTTAGGGTTAGGGCTGAGGGTTAGGGTTAGGGCTGAGGGTTAGGGCTGAGGGTTAGGGTTAGGGCTGAGGGTTAGGGTTAGGGCTGAGGGTTAGGGCTGAGGTTAGGGTTAGGGCTGAGGGTTAGGGTTAGGGCTGAGGGTTAGGGCTGAGGGTTAGGGCTGAGGGTTAGGGTTAGGGCTAGGGTTAGGGTAGGGTTAGGGTTAGGGGGTTAGGGTAGGGTTAGGGTTAGAGGTTAGGGTTAGGGAGGTTAGGGTTAGGGCTGAGGGTAGGGTTAGGGTTGAGGTTAGGGTTAGGGCTGAGGTTAGGGTTAGGGTTAGGGTTAGGGCTGAGGCTAGGGTTAGGGTTAGGGTTAGGGTTGAGGTTAGGGTTAGGGCTGAGGGTTAGGGCTGAGGGTTAGGGCTGAGGCTAGGGTTAGGGCTACAGGTTAGGGTTGAGGCTAGGGTTAGGGCTGAGGCTAGGGTTAGGGCTGAGGCTAGGGTTAGGGCTGAGGGTTAGGGCTGAGGGTTAGGGCTGAGGCTAGGGTTAGGGCTGAGGGTTAGGGCTGAGGCTAGGGTTAGGGCTGAGAGTTAGGCTGAGGGCTAGGGTTGAGACTAGGGTTAGGCTGAGGCTAGGGTTAGGGCTACAGGTTAGGGTTGAGGCTAGGGTTAGGGCTACAGGTTAGGGCTGAGGCTAGGGTTAGGGTTAGGGCTACAGGTTAGGGCTGAGGCTAGGGTTAGGGTTAGGGCTACAGGTTAGGGTTGAGGCTAGGGTTAGGGTTGAGGCTAGGGTTAGGGTTGAGGCTAGGGTTAGGGCTGAGGCTAGGGTTAGGGTAGAGGCTAGGGTTAGGGCTGAGGCTAGGGTTAGGGTTGAGGGTTAGGGCTGAGGCTAGGGTTAGGGCTGAGGCTAGGGTTAGGGCTGAGGCTAGGGTTAGGGCTGAGGCTAGGGTTAGGGCTGAGGGTTAGAGCTGAGGGTTAGGGCTGAGGGTTAGGGCTGAGGCTAGGGTTAGGGTTAGGGTTAGGGTTAGGGCTGAGGGTTAGGGCTGAGGGTTAGGGCTGAGGTTAGGGTTAGGGTTAGGGTTAGGGTTAGGGCTGAGGGTTAGGGTTGAGGTTAGGGTTAGGGCTGAGGGTTAGGGTTAGGGCTGAGGGTTAGGGCTGAGGGTTAGGGCTGAGGGTTAGGGCTGAGGGTTAGGGTTAGGGTTAGGGTTAGGGCTGAGGGTTAGGGTTGAGGTTAGGGTTAGGGCTGAGGGTTAGGGTTAGGGCTGAGGGTTAGGGCTGAGGGTTAGGGCTGAGGGTTAGGGTTAGGGCTAGGGTAGGGTTAGGGTTAGGGTAGGGTTAGGGTAGGGTTAGGGTTAGGGTTAGGGCTGAGGGTTAGGGTTAGGGCTGAGGGTAGGGTTAGGGTTGAGGTTAGGGTTAGGGCTGAGGGTAGGGTTAGGGTTGAGGTTAGGGTTAGGGCTGAGGTTAGGGTTAGGGTTAGGGTTAGGGTTAGGGCTGAGGCTAGGGTTAGGGTTAGGGTTGAGGTTAGGGTTAGGGCTGAGGGTAGGGTTAGGGTTAGGGCTGAGGGTTAGGGCTGAGGGTTAGGGTAGGGTTAGGGTTAGGGTAGGGTTAGGGTAGGGTTAGGGTTAGGGTAGGGTTAGGGTTAGGGTAGGGTTAGGGTAGGGTTAGGGTTAGGGTTAGGGCTGAGGGTTAGGGTTAGGGCTGAGGGTAGGGTTAGGGTTGAGGTTAGGGTTAGGGCTGAGGGTAGGGTTAGGGTTAGGGTTAGGGCTGAGGTTAGGGTTAGGGTTAGGGTTTGGGTTAGGGCTGAGGCTAGGGTTAGGGTTAGGGTTAGGGTTAGGGTTGAGGTTAGGGTTAGGGTTGAGGTTAGGGTTAGGGTCGTGGTTGAGGTTAGGGTTAGGGTTAGGGTTTAAGAGGGTTTCTTTGGGTTGCACAGGCCTATTACAACTTTCTGCCCTGTTTCTATATTGTACATCAGTCCGGTCTGGAGAGGGTGAGAGAACATGAAAGGTCGAGTGCTCCGAGGGGTCACCCATGACGGTTCAACAACAGGAGGAAGGGTTAATTAAGTGCTGAGAATGAACAAGTTGAATTAAAACAATTTAAAAAAAACATGCAAGCTGGATCAATAAATGAATAGATAAATAATTGAATAAGTAAATAATATAGTACATAATTAAAAATCACACCAAGGGATGAAGGGATTCAGGAATTCAGTGCTGCATAAATAAGTGCTGTGTTAGAGTGCTTCATTTATGAAAGACAAGCAGGCCAATAAATCCATTGTTTTTTATTGAACTTCCTCCTGGTGGTGGCAACCCCTCCAGCTCTCCTGATTGGGCCTCACTGACTCCCATGGTCAAGGCTATATACTACTCTTTACCATGCAGACCAAAGTCTTCAGATTGACTATCCACCAGGATTCAGCTCTTCTTCTCTGGTTTGAGGCTAGGGTTAGGGTTGAGGTTAGGGTTAGGGTCGTGGTTGAGGTTAGGGTTGTGGTTGAGGTTAGGGTTAGGTTTGTGGTTGAGGTTAGGGTTGTACCGGGATGTGGTCATACAGCTAGTATGACCCTCACCATCTCGTGGGGTTAGGGGTTAGGGGTTAGTATGACCCTCACCATCTCGTGGGGTTAGGGGTTAGGGGTTAGTATGACCCTCACCATCTCGTGGGGTAGGGGTTAGGGGTTAGTATGACCCTCACCATCTCGTGGGGTTAGGGGTTAGTATGACCCTCACCATCTCGTGGGGTTAGGGGATAGTACGACCCTCACCATCTCTTTGGGTTAGGGGTTACTATGACCCTCACCATCTCATGGGGTTAGGGGTTTCTATGACCCTCACCATCTCGTTTGGTTAGGGGTTACTATGACCCTCACCATCTAGTGGGGTTAGGGGTTACTATGACCCTCACCATCTCGTGGGGTTAGGGGTTAGTATGACCCTCACCATCTCATGGGGTTAGGGGTTAGGGGTTACTATGACCCTCACCATCTTGTGGGGTTAGGGGTTAGTACGACCCTCACCATCTCGTGGGGTTAGGGGTTAGGGGTTACTATGACCCTCACCATCTCATGGGGTTAGGGATTAGGGGTTACTATGACCCTCACCATCTCATGGGGTTAGGGTTAGGGGTTACTATGACCCTCACCATCTCGTGGGGTTAGGGGCTAGGTTTAGTATGACCCCACCATCTCATGGGGTTAGGGCTAGTATGACCCTCACCATCTCGTGGGGTTAGGGGTTAGTATGACCCTCACCATCTCGTGGGGTTAGGGGTTAGTACGACCCTCACCATCTCGTGGGGTTAGGGGTTAGGGGTTACTATGACCCTCACCATCTTGTGGGGTTAGGGGTTAGTACGACCCTCACCATCTCGTGGGGTTAGGGGTTACTATGACCCTCACCATCTCATGGGGTTAGGGGTTAGGGGTTACTATGACCCTCACCATCTCGTGGGGTTAGGGGTTACTATGACCCTCACCATCTCATGGGGTTAGGGGTTACTATGACCCTCACCATCTCGTGGGGTTAGGGGTTAGTATGACCCTCAACATCTCGTGGGGTTAGGGGTTAGGGGTTACTATGACCCTCACCATCTCATGGGGTTAGGGGTTAGGGGTTACTATGACCCTCACCATCTCATGGGGTTAGGGGTTAGGGGTTAGTACGACCCTCACCATCTCGTGGGGTTAGGGGTTACTATGACCCTCACCATCTCATGGGGTTAGGGGTTAGGGGTTAGTACGACCCTCACCATCTCGTGGGGTTAGGGGTTACTATGACCCTCACCATCTCGTGGGGTTAGGGGTTAGGGGTTACTATGACCCTCACCATCTCATGGGGTTAGGGGTTAGGGGTTACTATGACCCTCACCATCTCGTGGGGTTAGGGGTTACTATGACCCTCACCATCTCATGGGGTTAGGGGTTTCTATGACCCTCACCATCTCGTTTGGTTAGGGGTTACTATGACCCTCACCATCTAGTGGGGTTAGGGGTTACTATGACCCTCACCATCTCGTGGGGTTAGGGGTTAGTATGACCCTCACCATCTCATGGGGTTAGGGGTTAGGGGTTACTATGACCCTCACCATCTTGTGGGGTTAGGGGTTAGTACGACCCTCACCATCTCGTGGGGTTAGGGGTTAGGGGTTACTATGACCCTCACCATCTCATGGGGTTAGGGATTAGGGGTTACTATGACCCTCACCATCTCATGGGGTTAGGGGTTAGGGGTTACTATGACCCTCACCATCTCGTGGGGTTAGGGGCTAGTATGACCCCACCATCTCATGGGGTTAGGGGCTAGTATGACCCTCACCATCTCGTGGGGTTAGGGGTTAGTATGACCCTCACCATCTCGTGGGGTTAGGGGTTAGTACGACCCTCACCATCTCGTGGGGTTAGGGGTTAGGGGTTACTATGACCCTCACCATCTCATGGGGTTAGGGGTTAGTACGACCCTCACCATCTCGTGGGGTTAGGGGTTACTATGACCCTCACCATCTCGTGGGGTTAGGGGTTACTATGACCCTCACCATCTCATGGGGTTAGGGGTTAGGGGTTACTATGACCCTCACCATCTCGTGGGGTTAGGGGTTACTATGACCCTCACCATCTCATGGGGTTAGGGGTTACTATGACCCTCACCATCTCGTGGGGTTAGGGGTTAGTATGACCCTCAACATCTCGTGGGGTTAGGGGTTAGGGGTTACTATGACCCTCACCATCTCATGGGGTTAGCGGTTAGGGGTTACTATGACCCTCACCATCTCATGGGGTTAGGGGTTAGGGGTTAGTACGACCCTCACCATCTCGTGGGGTTAGGGGTTACTATGACCCTCACCATCTCATGGGGTTAGGGGTTAGGGGTTAGTACGACCCTCACCATCTCGTGGGGTTAGGGGTTACTATGACCCTCACCATCTCGTGGGGTTAGGGGTTAGGGGTTACTATGACCCTCACCATCTCATGGGGTTAGGGGTTAGGGGTTACTATGACCCTCACCATCTCGTGGGGTTAGGGGTTACTATGACCCTCACCATCTCATGGGGTTAGGGGTTAGGGGTTACTATGACCCTCACCATCTCGTGGGGTTAGGGGTTAGTATGACCCTCAACATCTCGTGGGGTTAGGGGTTAGGGGTTAGTATGACCCTCACCATCTCGTGGGGTTAGGGGTTAGTATGACCCTCACCATCTCGTGGGGTTAGGGGTTAGTATGACCCTCACCATCTCATGGGGTTAGGGGTTAGTATGACCCTCACCATCTCGTGGGGTTAGGGGTTAGTATGACCCTCACCATCTCGTGGGGTTAGGGGTTAGGGGTTAGTATGACCCTCACCATCTCGTGGGGTTAGGGGTTAGTATGACCCTCACCATCTCGTGGGGTTAGGGGTTAGTATGACCCTCACCATCTAGTGGGGTTAGGGGTTAGTACGACCCCACCATCTCATGGGGTTAGGGGCTAGTATGACCCTCACCATCTCGTGGGGTTAGGGGTTAGTATGACCCTCACCATCTCATGGGGTTAGGGGTTACTATGACCCTCACCATCTCGTGGGGTTAGGAGTTAGTATGACCCCACCATCTCATGGGGTTAGGGGTTAAGGGTTACTATGACCCTCACCATCTCGTGGGGTTAGGGGTTAGGGGTTACTATGACCCTCACCATCTCGTGGGGTTAGGAGTTACTATGACCCCACCATCTCATGGGGTTAGGGGTTACCATGACCCTCACCATCTCGTGGGGTTAGGGGTTAGTATGACCCTCACCATCTCATGGGGTTAGGGGTTAGGGGTTACTATGACCCTCACCATCTCGTGGGGTTAGGGGTTAGTATGACCCTCACCATCTCGTGGGGTTAGGGGTTAGTATGACCCTCACCATCTCATGGGGTTAAGGGTTAGGGGTTACTATGACCCTCACCATCTCGTGGGGTTAGGAGTTAGTATGACCCCACCATCTCATGGGGTTAGGGGTTAGGGGTTACTATGACCCTCACCATCTCGTGGGGTTAGGGGTTAGGGGTTAGTACGACCCTCACCATCTCGTGGGGTTAGGGGTTACTATGACCCTCACCATCTCGTGGGGTTAGGAGTTAGTATGACCCCACCATCTCATGGGGTTAGGGGTTAGGGGTTACTATGACCCTCACCATATCGTGGGGTTAGGGGTTAGGGGTTAGTACGACCCTCACCATCTCGTGGGTAGTAGATAGTGGTCGACAGGCTGTAGGGTCCATCTCCTTTGGAGTTAAACGTCTTCACCTTCACCTGGAACTCCCTGACCTGGAAGTCGTTGGACTTGACCCTGAAAGAGGAGTCTCGATGGACGTAGCGTCGTGTCTCTGGGTCTGATATGGTCTCATACCACCAGTCAACATCATCATGAGGCTTGAATGCCACAACGTAGCCAAACTTCTTACCGTAGAAGTGCTGAGGCTGTACGGGCTGTGGATGGAAGATGACAGAGGAAGATCACATCCGTGTTATTTACCTAATCATCAAGACCCACAACATTACAAACTGACCAACATTTTGATTGAACGCTGCTCAAAGAAAAACCACATTAGTAACTTTAAATAGATACCATAGATTTTGTATGAAACATTATGGCAGAATACAGGTGGGTGTATTTCGACAAAAAAGCACATTGCACATCCGAACAGAAACTAAAACAAGAGTTGTACTAAAACAAATAAAATAATATAGATGAATTGGATCAGGTGGGTTGGTTACTAACTGGAGCAACAGCCTGTGGACCGTGTAGTTCTGCACAACCAGGACTGAAGAACGCTGGGTCAGAACATGGTTAGAAGGGTTGAAATGTGTCAGAGGGAAGAGAGAAACTCAGACACTTACTGTCCATGTGATGATCAACTCCCCATCTTTACCCCCGTAGCCTCCAACGTTGGTCGGGGCCACCACAGGCACTGAGAGACACAGTGGAGTGTGTTTCCAACAGGTGTTATTAGACACTCATACAGAAACACACACATTTCTTGGCAACAACAACATGTTAGTGCCCCAGGCTGGTCCCTACCTGCGTCCCCAGGTTTTGATCTTCATTGAAGGGATGCTGGCCTCCCCGTCTCCAAACTCATTAGTAGCATAGACCCTGAACTCATACTCCATCCAGGGGTACAGGTCCACAACATCAGCCATCACTGACATGTAATCCAGGGCCGTAGGGGCTGAGAGAGAGAGAGAGAGAGAGAGAGGGAGGGAGAGAGAGAGACAGAGAGAGAGAGAGAGAGAGAGACAGAGAGAGAGAGAGAGAGAGAGAGAGAGAGAGAGAGAGGGAGGGAGGGAGGGAGGGAGAGAGAGAGAGAGAGAGAGAGAGAGAGAGAGAGAGAGAGGGGAGGGAGGGAGGGAGGGAGGGAGGGAGGGAGGGAGGGAGGGAGGGAGGGAGGGAGGGGGAGGGAGGGAGGGAGGGAGGGAGGGAGGGAGGGAGGGAGGGAGGGAGGGAGGGAGGGAGGGAGGGAGGGACGGACAGACAGGCAGAGAGAGAGAGAGAGAGAGAGAGAGAGAGAGAGAGAAAGTATGTTAAGCATTAAAGGCTAGTGCTTTCATGTTGTTGCTGTCAGCGGTAGAGTAAGTCCGCCCTCTGGTGGTATACTCCTGTACTTACAGGTGGATGCGTCCCTCCAGTCCACTTCAGTTAGTGCGTAGAAGTCTCTGGTCTGGATGGTGTACCCAAGGATGGGGCTGCCATGGTTGGACCCTCGGTTCCACACCAGCTTCACCGAGGTGTCCCTGATCTCCTCAACCCTCACCCCACCGGGAGGAGCAGGAAGACCTTTGACCTTGAGGTCTGCTGACGCGGTGACGTTGTCCACGGCAGTCTGGGCTGTACAAGTGTAGCGTCCCTCGTGTCTCAACTGGACATTCATTATCTTCAGCTCTCCACTGTCCTCACGATCCTAGATGGACAGAGAGACAGGGTTAAACACATCACACACTGTCCTCACCATCCTGGATGGACAGAGACAGGGTTAAACACATCACACACTGTCCTCACCATCCTGGATGGACAGAGAGACAGGGTTAAACACATCACACACTGTCCTCACCATCCTGGATGGACAGAGAGACAGGGTTAAACACATCACACACTGTCCCCAACATCCTGGATGGACAGAGACAGGGTTAAACACATCACACACTGTCCTCACCATCCTGGATGGACAGAGAGACAGGGTTAAACACATCACACACTGTCCTCACCATCCTGGATGGACAGAGAGACAGGGTTAAACACATCACACACTGTCCTCACCATCCTGGATGGACAGAGAGATAGGGTTAAACACATCACACACTGTCCTCACCATCCTGGATGGACAGAGAGACAGGGTTAAACACATCACACACTGTCCTCACCATCCTGGATGGACAGAGAGACAGGGTTAAACACATCACACACTGTCCTCACCATCCTGGATGGACAGAGAGACAGGGTTAAACACATCACACACTGTCCTCACCATCCTGGATGGACAGAGAGACAGGGTTAAACACATCACACACTGTCCTCACCATCCTGGATGGACAGAGAGACAGGGTTAAACACATCACACACTGTCCTCACCATCCTGGATGGACAGAGAGACAGGCTTAAACACATCACACACTGTCCTCACCATCCTGGATGGACAGAGAGACAGGGTTAAACACATCACACACTGTCCTCACCATCCTGGATGGACAGAGAGACAGGGTTAAACACATCACACACTGTCCTCACCATCCTGGATGGACAGAGAGACAGGCTTAAACACATCACACACTGTCCTCACCATCCTGGATGGACAGAGAGACAGGGTTAAACACATCACACACTGTCCTCACCATCCTGGATGGACAGAGAGACAGGCTTAAACACATCACACACTGTCCTCACCATCCTGGATGGACAGAGAGACAGGGTTAAACACATCACACACTGTCCTCACCATCCTGGATGGACAGAGAGACAGGCTTAAACACATCACACACTGTCCTCACCATCCTGGATGGACAGAGAGACAGGGTTAAACACATCACACACTGTCCTCACCATCCTGGATGGACAGAGAGACAGGCTTAAACACATCACACACTGTCCTCACCATCCTGGATGGACAGAGAGACAGGGTTAAACACATCACACACTGTCCTCACCATCCTGGATGGACAGAGAGACAGGCTTAAACACATCACACACTGTCCTCACCATCCTGGATGGACAGAGAGACAGGGTTAAACACATCACACACTGAGAAACAGGTGAATTTCAGTGTACATCCTGAATATACTGAACTGATATGGAATTGACCCCAACCCTGCTGGTTTGTGCTATCCCTCCTACCATGATGCGTTCATAGTGCTTCCACTCTAGGTAGAAGTCGATGACCCTGAAATCCAGAGACCAGATGAAGGTGATGTCCAGACTGGGGTCAAAGGAGGCCTGGCACTGCAGATGCACCTCCTCTCCTACCATCACCTGAGTGTCCTCTGGGGCTACTGTGATCTGTGTCGCCTCTGTGTCACACACACACAGTAGAGAAGACTGTTGACTCACACTGTGCATTATGCTGGCTGTACACAGACCCAGCTTTAAAGAACAGTACTCGTGTCAATACAGCATCAGAATGGGATCAAATAATGAGACAACAGATGGTTGACTGTCCCCAACGTCCCCAATAACTACACATGAACATTCAAGGTAGATCAATATTAGGGCACATTTTAGACAGCTGTGTAAAGCTGGATGGAGAGTGATACCTGTGATGGTGAGAGTCCCTGTGCTGTTGGCCTTCCCTCTGTCATTCTCAGCTAAGCAGGTGTATACCCCCTCGTCATTCCTGGTGGCATTCAGGATCTCCAGACTCCCATCAAACATTATGGAGATACTATGGAGGGAAGGAAACACGTCATTCACAACCACACAGTATTGGATTTCTCTCAAATGTTTGTAGGTTCTCCTACAGTTGCTCTGATGAATAACAAACTCAGATGTCAATAAATCAACCAACCAACCAACCAACCAATCAACCAACTAATCAATCAATCAATAAACCAACCAATCAATCAACCAGCCAACCAATCAATCAACCAGCCAACCAATCAATTAATAAACCAAACAATCAATCAATCAACCAGCCAGCCAACCAATCAATAAATCAATCAATCAATCAATCAATCAACCAACCAACCAACCAACCAACCAACCAACCAACCAACAACCAATTAATCAATCAATCAATCAACCAACCCACAACCAATTAATCAATCAAACAACCAACCAATCAAACAAACGTTTGTAAAGCCTTTACGTTGAAATAAAATTCCCACAAAGAAATCGTTATTTACCGTGAGTTGTTGAAGAGCACTTCTTTT
Organism: Oncorhynchus masou masou; assembly: GCF_036934945.1. Classification (NCBI taxonomy): domain Eukaryota; kingdom Metazoa; phylum Chordata; class Actinopteri; order Salmoniformes; family Salmonidae; genus Oncorhynchus; species Oncorhynchus masou. The sequence goes on along the minus strand of NW_027013784.1, from coordinate 203,608 downwards.
CCCTTGGTCCAGGTGAACCTGGGTCTGGGGGCAGCTCTGGGCTTACACTCTATGACCACACGGCCGTTGTTAGCTCCTAGAAGATGCTTCTTCACTGGGTTCAACTCAAACGTCGGGGCACAAGCTGAGATGGGGAGGGAAGTGGTTGGATGTCATTATCTATCAATGAGGACTAGGGCACAAGCTGGGATGGGAAGTGGTTGGATGTCATTATCTATCAATGAGGACTGGGGCACAAGCTGGGATGGGGAGGGAAGTGGTTGGATGTCATTATCTATCAATGAGGACTGGGGCACAAGCTGGGATGGGAAGTGGTTGGATGTCATTATCTATCAATGAGGACTGGGGCACAAGCTGGGATGGGGAGGAAGTGGTTGGATGTCATTATCTATCAATGAGGACTGGGGCACAAGCTGGGATGGGAAGTGGTTGGATGTCATTATCTATCAATGAGGACTGTGGCACAAGCTGGGATGGGGAGGGAAGTGGTTGGATGTCATTATCTATCAATGAGGACTGGGGCACAAGCTGGGATGGGAAGTGGTTGGATGTCATTATCTATCAATGAGGACTGGGGCACAAGCTGGGATGGGGAGGGAAGTGGTTGGATGTCATTATCTATCAATGAGGACTGGGGCACAAGCTGGGATGGGAAGTGGTTGGATGTCATTATCTATCAATGAGGACTGGGGCACAAGCTGGGATGGGGGAGGGAAGTGGTTGGATGTCATTATCTATCAATGAGGACTGGGGCACAAGCTGGGATGGGGAGTGGTTGGATGTCATTATCTATCAATGAGGACTGGGGCACAAGCTGGATGTCATTATCTATCAATGAGGACTGGGGCACAAGCTGGGATGGGGTTGGATGTCATTATCTATCAATGAGGACTGGGGCACAAGTGGGATGGGAAGTGGTTGGATGTCATTATCTATCAATGAGGACTGGGGCACAAGCTGGGATGGGGAGGAAGTGGTTGGATGTCATTATCTATCAATGAGGACTGTGGCACAAGCTGGGATGGGGAGGGAAGTGGTTGGATGTCATTATCTATCAATGAGGACTGGGGCACAAGCTGGGATGGGAAGTGGTTGGATGTCATTATCTATCAATGAGGACTGGGGCACAAGCTGGGATGGGGAGGGAAGTGGTTGGATGTCATTATCTATCAATGAGGACTGGGGCACAAGCTGGGATGGGGAGGGAAGTGGTTGGATGTCATTATCTATCAATGAGGACTGAGGCACAAGCTGGGATGGGGAGGGAAGTGGTTGGATGTCATTATCTATCAATGAGGACTGGGGCACAAGCTGGGATGGGGAGGGAAGTGGTTGGATGTCATTATCTATCAATGAGGACTGGGGCACAAGCTGGGATGGGGAGGGAAGTGGTTGGATGTCATTATCTATCAATGAGGACTGGGGCACAAGCTGGGATGGGGGAGGGAAGTGGTTGGATGTCATTATCTATCAATGAGGACTGGGGCTGGGACAAGCTGGGATGGGATGGGGAGGGAAGTGGTTGGATGTCATTATCTATCAATGAGGACTGGGGCACAAGCTGGGATGGGGAGGGGGAAGTGGTTGGATGTCATTATCTATCAATGAGGACTGGGGCACAAGCTGGGATGGGGAGGGAAGTGGTTGGATGTCATTATCTATCAATGAGGACTGGGGCACAAGCTGGGATGGGGAGGGAAGTGGTTGGATGTCATTATCTATCAATGAGGACTGGGGCACAAGCTGGGATGGGGAGGGAAGTGGTTGGATGTCATTATCTATCAATGAGGACTGGGGCACAAGCTGGGATGGGGAGGGAAGTGGTTGGATGTCATTATCTATCAATGAGGACTGGGGCACAAGCTGGGATGGGGGGGGGAGGAAGTGGTTGGATGTCATTATCTATCAATGAGGACTGGGGCACAAGCTGGGATGGGGAGGGAAGTGGTTGGATGTCATTATCTATCAATGAGGACTGGGGCACAAGCTGGGATGGGGAGGGAAGTGGTTGGATGTCATTATCTATCAATGAGGACTGGGGCACAAGCTGGGATGGGGAGGGAAGTGGTTGGATGTCATTATCTATCAATGAGGACTGGGGCACAAGCTGGGATGGGGAGGGAAGTGGTTGGATGTCATTATCTATCAATGAGGACTGGGGCACAAGCTGGGATGGGGAGGGAAGTGGTTGGATGTCATTATCTATCAATGAGGACTGGGGCACAAGCTGGGATGGGGAGGGAAGTGGTTGGATGTCATTATCTATCAATGAGGACTGGGGCACAAGCTGGGATGGGGAGGGAAGTGGTTGGATGTCATTATCTATCAATGAGGACTGGGGCACAAGCTGGGATGGGGAGGGAAGTGGTTGGATGTCATTATCTATCAATGAGGACTGGGGCACAAGCTGGGATGGGGAGGGAAGTGGTTGGATGTCATTATCTATCAATGAGGACTGTGGCACAAGCTGGGATGAGGGAGGGAAGTGGTTGGATGTCATTATCTATCAATGAGGACTGGGGCACAAGCTGGGATGGGGAGGGAAGTGGTTGGATGTCATTATCTATCAATGAGGACTGGGGCACAAGCTGGGATGGGGAGGGAAGTGGTTGGATGTCATTATCTATCAATGAGGACTGGGGCACAAGCTGGGATGGGGAGGGAAGTGGTTGGATGTCATTATCTATCAATGAGGACTGGGGCACAAGCTGGGATGGGGAGGGAAGTGGTTGGATGTCATTATCTATCAATGAGGACTGGGGCACAAGCTGGGATGGGGAGGGAAGTGGTTGGATGTCATTATCTATCAATGAGGACTGGGGCACAAGCTGGGATGGGGAGGGAAGTGGTTGGATGTCATTATCTATCAATGAGGACTGGGGCACAAGCTGGGATGGGAAAGTGGTTGGATGTCATTATCTATCAATGAGGACTGGGGCACAAGCTGGGATGGGGAGGGAAGTGGTTGGATGTCATTATCTATCAATGAGGACTGGGGCACAAGCTGGGATGGGGAGGGAAGTGGTTGGATGTCATTATCTATCAATGAGGACTGGGGCACAAGCTGGGATGGGGAGGGAAGTGGTTGGATGTCATTATCTATCAATGAGGACTGGGGCACAAGCTGGGATGGGAAGTGGTTGGATGTCATTATCTATCAATGAGGACTGGGGCACAAGCTGGGATGGGGAGGGAAGTGGTTGGATGTCATTATCTATCAATGAGGACTGTGGCACAAGCTGGGATGGGGAGGGAAGTGGTTGGATGTCATTATCTATCAATGAGGACTGAGGCACAAGCTGGGATGGGGAGGGAAGTGGTTGGATGTCATTATCTATCAATGAGGACTGGGGCACAAGCTGGGATGGGGAGGGAAGTGGTTGGATGTCATTATCTATCAATGAGGACTGGGGCACAAGCTGGGATGGGGAGGGAAGTGGTTGGATGTCATTATCTATCAATGAGGACTGAGGCACAAGCTGGGATGGGGAGGGAAGTGGTTGGATGTCATTATCTATCAATGAGGACTGTGGCACAAGCTGGGATGAGGGAGGGAAGTGGTTGGATGTCATTATCTATCAATGAGGACTGGGGCACAAGCTGGGATGGGGAGGGAAGTGGTTGGATGTCATTATCTATCAATGAGGACTGGGGCACAAGCTGGGATGGGGGAGGGAAGTGGTTGGATGTCATTATCTATCAATGAGGACTGGGGCACAAGCTGGGATGGGGAGGGAAGTGGTTGGATGTCATTATCTATCAATGAGGACTGGGGCACAAGCTGGGATGGGGAGGGAAGTGGTTGGATGTCATTATCTATCAATGAGGACTGGGGCACAAGCTGGGATGGGGGAGGGAAGTGGTTGGATGTCATTATCTATCAATGAGGACTGGGGCACAAGCTGGGATGGGGAGGGAAGTGGTTGGATGTCATTATCTATCAATGAGGACTGAGGCACAAGCTGGGATGGGGAGGGAAGTGGTTGGATGTCATTATCTATCAATGAGGACTGGGGCACAAGCTGGGATGGGGAGGGAAGTGGTTGGATGTCATTATCTATCAATGAGGACTGGGGCACAAGCTGGGATGGGGAGGAAGTGGTTGGATGTCATTATCTATCAATGAGGACTGGGGCACAAGCTGGGATGGGGGAGGGAAGTGGTTGGATGTCATTATCTATCAATGAGGACTGGGGCACAAGCTGGGATGGGGAGGGAAGTGGTTGGATGTCATTATCTATCAATGAGGACTGGGGCACAAGCTGGGATGGGGAGGGAAGTGGTTGGATGTCATTATCTATCAATGAGAACTGGGGCACAAGCTGTGATGGGGAGGGAAGTGGTTGGATGTCATTATCTATCAATGAGGACTGGGGCACAAGCTGGGATGGGGGAGGAAGTGGTTGGATGTCATTATCTATCAATGAGGACTGGGGCACAAGCTGGGATGGGGAGGGAAGTGGTTGGATGTCATTATCTATCAATGAGGACTGTGGCACAAGCTGGGATGAGGGAGGGAAGTGGTTGGATGTCATTATCTATCAATGAGGACATTATCTATCAATGAGGACTGGGGCACAAGCTGGGATGGGGAGGGAAGTGGTTGGATGTCATTATCTATCAATGAGGACTGGGGCACAAGCTGGGATGGGGAGGGAAGTGGTTGGATGTCATTATCTATCAATGAGGACTGGGGCACAAGCTGGGATGGGGAGGGAAGTGGTTGGATGTCATTATCTATCAATGAGGACTGGGGCACAAGCTGGGATGGGGAGGGAAGTGGTTGGATGTCATTATCTATCAATGAGGACTGGGGCACAAGCTGGGATGGGGAGGGAAGTGGTTGGATGTCATTATCTATCAATGAGGACTGGGGCACAAGCTGGGATGGGGAGGGAAGTGGTTGGATGTCATTATCTATCAATGAGGACTGGGGCACAAGCTGGGATGGGGAGGGAAGTGGTTGGATGTCATTATCTATCAATGAGGACTGGGGCACAAGCTGGGATGGGGAGGGAAGTGGTTGGATGTCATTATCTATCAATGAGGACTGGGGCACAAGCTGGGATGGGGAGGGAAGTGGTTGGATGTCATTATCTATCAATGAGGACTGGGGCACAAGCTGGGATGGGGAGGGAAGTGGTTGGATGTCATTATCTATCAATGAGGACTGGGGCACAAGCTGGGATGGGGAGGGAAGTGGTTGGATGTCATTATCTATCAATGAGGACTGGGGCACAAGCTGGGATGGGGGAGGGAAGTGGTTGGATGTCATTATCTATCAATGAGGACTGGGGCACAAGCTGGGATGGGGAGGGAAGTGGTTGGATGTCATTATCTATCAATGAGGACTGGGGCACAAGCTGGGATGGGGAGGGAAGTGGTTGGATGTCATTATCTATCAATGAGGACTGGGGCACAAGCTGGGATGGGGAGGGAAGTGGTTGGATGTCATTATCTATCAATGAGGACTGGGGCACAAGCTGGGATGGGGAGGGAAGTGGTTGGATGTCATTATCTATCAATGAGAACTGGGGCACAAGCTGTGATGGGGAGGGAAGTGGTTGGATGTCATTATCTATCAATGAGGACTGGGGCACAAGCTGGGATGGGGAGGGAAGTGGTTGGATGTCATTATCTATCAATGAGGACTGGGGCACAAGCTGGGATGGGGAGGGAAGTGGTTGGATGTCATTATCTATCAATGAGGACTGGGGCACAAGCTGGGATGGGGAGGGAAGTGGTTGGATGTCATTATCTATCAATGAGGACTGAGGCACAAGCTGGGATGGGGAGGGAAGTGGTTGGATGTCATTATCTATCAATGAGGACTGGGGCACAAGCTGGGATGGGGGAGGGAAGTGGTTGGATGTCATTATCTATCAATGAGGACTGAGGCACAAGCTGGGATGGGGGAGGGAAGTGGTTGGATGTCATTATCTATCAATGAGGACTGAGGCACAAGCTGGGATGGGGGGTTGGAGGGAAGTGGTTGGATGTCATTATCTATCAATGAGGACTGGGGCACAAGCTGGGATGGGGAGGGAAGTGGTTGGATGTCATTATCTATCAATGAGGACTGGGGCACAAGCTGGGATGGGGAGGGAAGTGGTTGGATGTCATTATCTATCAATGAGGACTGGGGCACAAGCTGGGATGGGGAGGGAAGTGGTTGGATGTCATTATCTATCAATGAGGACTGGGGCACAAGCTGGGATGGGGAGGGAAGTGGTTGGATGTCATTATCTATCAATGAGGACTGGGGCACAAGCTGGGATGGGGAGGGAAGTGGTTGGATGTCATTATCTATCAATGAGGACTGGGGCACAAGCTGGGATGGGGAGGGAAGTGGTTGGATGTCATTATCTATCAATGAGGACTGGGGCACAAGCTGGGATGGGGAGGGAAGTGGTTGGATGTCATTATCTATCAATGAGGACTGGGGCACAAGCTGGGATGGGGGGGAAGTGGTTGGATGTCATTATCTATCAATGAGGACTGAAGTGGTTGGATGTCATTATCTATCAATGAGGACTGGGGCACAAGCTGGGATGGGGAGGGAAGTGGTTGGATGTCATTATCTATCAATGAGGACTGGGGCACAAGCTGGGATGGGGAGGGAAGTGGTTGGATGTCATTATCTATCAATGAGGACTGAGGCACAAGCTGGGATGGGGAGGGAAGTGGTTGGATGTCATTATCTATCAATGAGGACTGGGGCACAAGCTGGGATGGGGAGGGAAGTGGTTGGATGTCATTATCTATCAATGAGGACTGGGGCACAAGCTGGGATGGGGAGGGAAGTGGTTGGATGTCATTATCTATCAATGAGGACTGGGGCACAAGCTGGGATGGGGAGGGAAGTGGTTGGATGTCATTATCTATCAATGAGGACTGGGGCACAAGCTGGGATGGGGAGGAAGTGGTTGGATGTCATTATCTATCAATGAGGACTGGGGCACAAGCTGGGATGGGGAGGAAGTGGTTGGATGTCATTATCTATCAATGAGAACTGGGGCACAAGCTGTGATGGGGAGGGAAGTGGTTGGATGTCATTATCTATCAATGAGGACTGGGGCACAAGCTGGGATGGGGAGGGAAGTGGTTGGATGTCATTATCTATCAATGAGGACTGGGGGGGAGGAAGTGGTTGGATGTCATTATCTATCAATGAGGACTGGGATGGGGGGGAGGGAAGTGGTTGGATGTCATTATCTATCAATGAGGACTGGGGCACAAGCTGGGATGGGGAGGGAAGTGGTTGGATGTCATTATCTATCAATGAGGACTGGGGCACAAGCTGGGATGGGGAGGGAAGTGGTTGGATGTCATTATCTATCAATGAGGACTGGGGCACAAGCTGGGATGGGGAGGGAAGTGGTTGGATGTCATTATCTATCAATGAGGACTGGGGCACAAGCTGGGATGGGGAGGGAAGTGGTTGGATGTCATTATCTATCAATGAGGACTGGGGCACAAGCTGGGATGGGGAGGGAAGTGGTTGGATGTCATTATCTATCAATGAGGACTGGGGCACAAGCTGGGATGGGGAGGGAAGTGGTTGGATGTAATTATCTATCAATGAGGACTGGGGCACAAGCTGGGATGGGGAGGGAAGTGGTTGGATGTCATTATCTATCAATGAGGACTGGGGCACAAGCTGGGATGGGGAGGGAAGTGGTTGGATGTCATTATCTATCAATGAGGACTGGGGCACAAGCTGGGATGGGGAGGGAAGTGGTTGGATGTAATTATCTATCAATGAGGACTGGGGCACAAGCTGGGATGGGGAGGGAAGTGGTTGGATGTCATTATCTATCAATGAGGACTGGGGCACAAGCTGGGATGGGGAGGGAAGTGGTTGGATGTCATTATCTATCAATGAGGACTGGGGCACAAGCTGGGATGGGGAGGGAAGTGGTTGGATGTCATTATCTATCAATGAGGACTGGGGCACAAGCTGGGATGGGGAGGGAAGTGGTTGGATGTCATTATCTATCAATGAGGACTGGGGCACAAGCTGGGATGGGGGAGGGAAGTGGTTGGATGTCATTATCTATCAATGAGGACTGTGTATATAAGTGACCACTTTGTCGTTGCTATAGTTGATGACTATGGTGTTTTTTACATTCCCAGAATCAAAACTAGAAGCACGGTGGGGGTGTGCTCGTTAATGATACACATTGGTTTTCAAAGACGAACCAATGAGGTGCAGTTCAGGGCACAGACTAACCAATCACATATAGTTTGTGTTACAGACTAACCAATCATTGGTAGTTTGTGTTATACACTCACCAATGACACGTAGCTCAGCGCTGGCATAGATGATACCCCAGTAGTTCTCAGCGATACACTGGTACATCCCAGAGTCCTCAAACGTCAGACTGGAGAACTTCAGCTCACCTTTACCATACTGGGGGAAAAATAGTACTAGATAAGATGGTGCCCATCTTTCCTATTGAATTAGTACTAGATAAGATGGTGCCCATCTTTCCTATTGAATTAGTACTAGATAAGATGGTGCCCATCTTTCCTATTGAATTAGTACTAGATAAGATGGTGCCAATCTTTCCTATTGAATTAGTACTAGATAAGATGGTAACCATATTTCCTATTGCAATAGTACTAGATAAGATGGTGCCAATCTTTCCTATTGAATTAGTACTAGATAAGATGGTAACCATATTTCCTATTGCAATAGTACTAGATAAGATGGTGCCAATCTTTCCTATTGAATTAGTACTAGATAAGATGGTGCCCATCTTTCCTATTGAATTAGTACTAGATAAGATGGTGCCAATCTTTCCTATTGAATTAGTACTAGATAAGATGGTGCCCATCTTTCCTATTGAATTAGTACTAGATAAGATGGTGCCAATCTTTCCTATTGAATTAGTACTAGATAAGATGGTGCCAATCTTTCCTATTGAATTAGTACTAGATAAGATGGTGCCCATCTTTCCTATTGAATTAGTACTAAATAAGATGGTGCCAATCTTCCCTATTGAAGATAAGATGGTGCCCATCTTTCCTATTGAATTGGTACTAGATAAGATGGTGCCAATCTTTCCTATTGAAGATAAGATGGTGCCCATCTTTCCTATTGAATTAGTACTAGATAAGATGGTGCCAATCTTTCCTATTTAATTAGTACTAGATAAGATGGTGCCCATCTTTCCTATTGAATTAGTACTAGATAAGATGGTGCCAATCTTTCCTATTGAATTAGTACTAGATAAGATGGTGCCAATCTTTCCTATTGAATTAGTACTAGATAAGATGGTGCCCATCTTTCCTATTGAATTAGTACTAAATAAGATGGTGCCAATCTTCCCTATTGAAGATGGTGCCCATCTTTCCTATTGAATTGGTACTAGATAAGATGGTGCCAATCTTTCCTATTGAAGATAAGATGGTGCCCATCTTTCCTATTGAATTAGTACTAGATAAGATGGTGCCAATCTTTCCTATTTAATTAGTACTAGATAAGATGGTGCCCATCTTTCCTATTGAATTAATACTAGATAAGATGGTGCCCATCTTTCCTATTGAATTAGTACTAGATAGGATGGTGCCCATCTTTCCTATTGAATTAGTACTAGATAAGATGGTGCCAATCTTTCCTATTGAATTAGTACTAGATAAGATGGTGCCCATCTTTCCTATTGAATTAGTACTAGATAAGATGGTGCCCATCTTTCCTATTGAATTGAGATCAAGTCCAGCTTATTTCACTATCCTTATACAGTGGAACTACACAACAGATGTAAATGAATTGTGGTAGGTGTTAATTAAAACACCTACCACAAAAGCACGCTAGCAAAGACCCATAAACATCAAATCATTGCGCTAATGCTAGTTAGCATTGGCCCTCAAAACTACCTCTAACTTCCTTCATACTGGACACAGAGACATACAAATGGTATCCTCAAGTTCATCTGACTCTGGGGAAGTAGATACATGTATCCCTTTAAGGAGTTTGTGATCATCTGTCCAATTTTGACTTTGACGGTGAAGTAGCCCTTTAAAGAATGACAGCCTGCAGGGGAGGACAGGCATCTTTACCGAGTATCCATCCTTGAGCCATCGGATGTATGGGCTAGGCTTCCCATTAGCTACACAGGACATGGTGTGTTCTGACCCTACGTCCTTCCGGGTGTTGTTGATGGTCACAGCCCACTCAGGAGCAGCTGTCAATCAAAACACAATTTAAAATGTTGAAACACATACACACAATAATGAAACCATGTGTATGTTTTGGTTTCAGTAAATCATATATTAGTGTTAGTGGTACTAACATTGTAATGTAAAGTGTGTACTGCATATCAGATCTGTTATTGTAACACTGTAGAGATGGAGTCTGGTATCCTACCCTCTTCTCTTATTGTAACACTGTAGAGATGGAGTCTGGTATCCTACCCTCTTCTCTTATTGTAACACTGTAGAGATGGAGTCTGGTATCCTACCCTCTTCTCTTATTGTAACACTGTAGAGATGGAGTCTGGTATCCTACCCTCTTCTCTTATTGTAACACTGTAGAGATGGAGTCTGGTATCCTACCCTCTTCTCTTATTGTAACACTGTAGAGATGGAGTCTGGTATCCTACCCTCTTCTCTTATTGTAACACTGTAGAGATGGAGTCTGGTGTCTTACCCTCTTCTCTTATTGTAACACTGTAGAGATGGAGTCTGGTGTCTTACCCTCTTCTCTTATTGTAACACTGTAGAGATGGAGTCTGGTATCTTACCCTCTTCTCTTATTGTAACACTGTAGAGATGGAGTCTGGTATCCTACCCTCTTCTCTTATTGTAACACTGTAGAGATGGAGTCTGGTATCCTACCCTCTTCTCTTATTGTAACACTGTAGAGATGGAGTCTGGTATCCTACCCTCTTCTCTTATTGTAACACTGTAGAGATGGAGTCTGGTATCCTACCCTCTTCTCTTATTGTAACACTGTAGAGATGGAGTCTGGTATCTTACCCTCTACATAGAGCCAGGCCTGATGCCAGTCCTGCCATTTCTGGTTGATGGCCTCACACTCGTACCCTGCTGAGTCTTCATACTGGACGTTGTAGAGGTGGAGCAGCGCTCCAGACATGCTGACCTGAGCGCTGGCTGGCAGGTCGGTAGCACCTATCTTCCTCCAGACGATATGAGGGGCCGGACTGGACGCAAAGACAACAAGAGAAGAAGGAACTAACTCAGCACGGTTATGTCTCAAATGGCAGGCCTCGTGTCTTATGAAGGCTGAATGAATCCTCCATAAGCCCTTTATAAGGCATACATAACTGTTTCACAACATATGTGTACGCAAATGGATGCCATCTTCTCTAGTTACAGTGTGACAAGTGAACAAAAGTCCCCAAAGTCTTGGTGTTTGTTTCATCAGTAGCTAAATATCTGTCATTTCCATATTCTGACTCACTTTCCCAGAGCGAAGCATTCCAGTGTGACGTTGTAGTTGAGCATAGCTGTGGTGTCAGGGAACTTCACTACGAGGTCGGCCTTGTATCTCTTCTCTGGGCCTGTGGGGATGAAAGGGTCATAGGTCAACACTATGGAGTTGCTCAAAAGACATTGATGTATGGTCAGTTTTTGTGTTTTTTTCCAGTCTAATGTTTAGGGATAGATTTCATGATGATCCCAGATCTGTGGCTAGGATGCACCTCTACCTAGACACGGATCTAAGGTCAGTTTTGTGTCTTTCCATCTAAAGAAACATCTTATATTTTGGGGAGGGTTTAAGCTGATCCTAGATCTGAGCCTAGGAGTAACATCAGTATACAGTATATAGGTAACACAGCTATAAACTAGTGTACTATACAGGTAACGCAGCTATAAACTAGTGTACTATATAGGTAACACAGGTATAAACTAGTGTACTATATAGGTAACACAGGTATAAACTAGTGTACTATACAGGTAACACAGGTATAAACTAGTGTACTATATAGGTAACACAGCTATAAACTAGTGTACTATACAGGTAACACAGCTATAAACTAGTGTACTATACAGGTAACACAGCTATAAACTAGTGTACTATACAGGTAACGCAGCTATAAACTAGTGTACTATACAGGTAACACAGCTATAAACTAGTGTACTATACAGGTAACGCAGCTATAAACTAGTGTACTATACAGGTAACACAGCTATAAACTAGTGTACTATACAGGTAACACAGCTATAAACTAGTGTACTATACAGGTAACACAGCTATAAACTAGTGTACTATACAGGTAACACAGCTATAAACTAGTGTACTATACAGGTAACACAGCTATAAACTAGTGTACTATATAGGTAACACAGGTATAAACTAGTGTACTATATAGGTAACACAGGTATAAACTAGTGTACTATACAGGTAACACAGGTATAAACTAGTGTACTATATAGGTAACACAGGTATAAACTAGTGTACTATACAGGTAACACAGCTATAAACTAGTGTACTATATAGGTAACACAGCTATAAACTAGTGTACTATATAGGTAACACAGCTATAAACTAGTGTACTATATAGGTAACACAGCTATAAACTAGTGTACTATACAGGTAACACAGGTATAAACTAGTGTACTATACAGGTAACACAGGTATAAACTAGTGTACTATATAGGTAACACAGCTATAGGCTACTGTACTATACAGGTAACCCAGCTATAAACTAGTGTACTATACAGGTAACACAGCTATAAACTAGTGTACTATACAGGTAACACAGCTATAAACTAGTGTACTATATAGGTAACACAGGTATAAACTAGTGTACTATATAGGTAACACAGGTATAAACTAGTGTACTATATAGGTAACACAGGTATAAACTAGTGTACTATACAGGTAACACAGCTATAAACTAGTGTACTATACAGGTAACACAGCTATAAACTAGTGTACTATACAGGTAACACAGCTATAAACTAGTGTACTATATAGGTAACACAGGTATAAACTAGTGTACTATATAGGTAACACAGGTATAAACTAGTGTACTATATAGGTAACACAGGTATAAACTAGTGTACTATACAGGTAACACAGCTATAAACTAGTGTACTATACAGGTAACACAGGTATAAACTAGTGTACTATACAGGTAACACAGCTATAAACTAGTGTACTATATAGGTATCACAGGTATAAACTAGTGTACTATACATGTAACACAGCTATAAACTAGTGTATTATACAGGTAACACAGCTATAAACTAGTGTACTATACAGGTAACACAGCTATAAACTAGTGTACTATATACTGTAGGTAAAACAGCTATAAACTAGTGTACTATATAGGTAACACAGCTATAAACTAGTGTACTATATACTGTAGGTAACACAGCTATAAACTAGTGTACTATACAGGTAACACAGCTATAAACTAGTGTACTATATACTGTAGGTAACACAGGTATAAACTAGTGTACTATATACTGTAGGTAACACAGCTATAAACTAGTGTACTATACAGGTAACACAGCTATAAACTAGTGTACTATATACTGTAGGTAACACAGCTATAAACTAGTGTACTATATACTGTAGGTAACACAGCTATAAACTAGTGTACTATACAGGTAACATAGCTATAAACTAGTGCACTATACAGGTAACATAGCTATAAACTAGTGTACTATATAGGTAACAAAGGTATAAACTAGTGTACTATACAGGTAACACAGCTATAAACTAGTGTACTATATAGGTAACACAGCTATAAACTAGTGTACTATACAGGTAACATAGCTATAAACTAGTGTACTATATAGGTAACACAGCTATAAACTAGTGCACTATACAGGTAACATAGCTATAAACTAGTGTACTATATAGGTAACACAGCTATAAACTAGTGCACTATACAGGTAACATAGCTATAAACTAGTGTACTATATAGGTAACACAGGTATAAACTAGTGTACTATACAGGTAACATAGCTATAAACTAGTGTACTATATAGGTAACACAGCTATAAACTAGTGTACTATACAGGTAACATAGCTATAAACTAGTGTACTATATAGGTAACACAGCTATAAACTAGTGCACTATACAGGTAACATAGCTATAAACTAGTGTACTATATAGGTATCACAGCTATAAACTAGTGTACTATATAGGTATCACAGCTACAGGCTACTCACTCTCTTCTGTAGATATGAGAGGGATAAACTTGGAGTAGACTCCCTTGCCAATCTGTGGGTTGAACACATAGCAGGAGTAGTTCCCTGCGTCTGACGCCTCCACCTTGGAGATGTACAGATTCCCGGTGCTCTGAGAGACGAAGCGACGCTTATCCGGGTGGAGGAAGACCGGAAACTCGTTGTATATCCAACGGAACGTCACCTGAGCTGGGATACAGAGGAAGAACAAAAACACAACTAGTAAGAATGTGGTGGTCGGTTTCCCCTGAATCACCTCTGAGTCTCTATGGGGGTTTAGTTTGTTTACTGTGTAACTCTGAGGTACTGTGAACCACGGTGTTCTGAACAGCGCTTTCTTCATGAAGTTCTATGACTCAGCACTGAATAGATTACAAGTCAGAATGTTTATGTTTACATTTGAGTCCTTTAACAGACGCTATTACCCAGAGCCACTTGAAGGTAGTGCATTGATCTTAACGGTCCAATGTAGCCATTTTTATCAAATCAATTCTGGATAACAATTAAGTACGTTACTGTGATTGCTTTCAATTAAAATGTTTTTTTTTAGCAAAGAGCAATTTCTCAAGCAATATTTTTTCTAGGACTGTCTGTGAGTGGTCTGAGTGGGGAGGTGAAAACTGAACATTTGCTGTGATTGGCAGAACATTTCACAGTATTATTCCAACCTCATAGTCTGGAAATATGTATAAGACACAGGAAAATCATGTTTTTGAATGCACAGGGCCTTTAAGATAGCTTGGTGGGTCAACCACATATTACAGTCATAGTAAGTACATTTTTCTTCAATAAAGTAGCTGAGTTAGTACCTCAGACATACTAGAATACACATGATGGCCAAGTTAGTACCTCAGACATACTAGAATACACATGATCACTCAAACTAACAGTCAGACTTGTCTTTTCCTACTAGCTCAGAGCTCACAGACAGTCCTAGATAAAATATTGCTTGAGAAATTGCTCTTTGCTAAAAAAAACATTTTAATTGAAAGCAATCACAGTAACGTACTTAATTGTTATCCAGAATTGATTTGATAAAAATGGCTACATTGGACCTTTAAGATCAATGCACAGAGCTAGTAGGAAAAGACAAGTCTGACTGTTAGTTTGAGTGATCATGTGTATTCTAGTATGTCTGAGGCACTAACTTGGCCATCATGTGTATTCTAGTATGTCTGAGGTACTAACTTGGCCATCATGTGTATTCTAGTATGTCTGAGGTACTAACTTGGCCATCATGTGTATTCTAGTATGTCTGAGGTACTAACTTGGCCATCATGTGTATTCTAGTATGTCTGAGGTACTAACTTGGCCATCATGTGTATTCTAGTATGTCTGAGGTACTAACTTGGTCATCATGTGTATTCTAGTATGTCTGAGGTACTAACTTGGCCATCATGTGTATTCTAGTATGTCTGAGGCACTAACTTGGCCATCATGTGTATTCTAGTATGTCTGAGGTACTAACTTGGGCATCATGTGTATTCTAGTATGTCTGAGGCACTAACTTGGCCATCATGTGTATTCTAGTATGTCTGAGGTACTAACTTGGCCATCATGTGTATTCCAGTATGTCTGAGGTACTAACTTGGCCATCATGTGTATTCTAGTATGTCTGAGGTACTAACTTGGCCATCATGTGTATTCTAGTATGTCTGAGGTACTAACTTGGCCATCATGTGTATTCTAGTATGTCTGAGGTACTAACTTGGCCATCATGTGTATTCTAGTATGTCTGAGGTACTAACTTGGCCATCATGTGTATTCCAGTATGTCTGAGGCACTAACTTGGCCATCATGTATATTCTAGTATGTCTGAGGTACTAACTTGGCCATCATGTGTATTCTAGTATGTCTGAGGTACTAACTTGGCCATCATGTGTATTCTAGTATGTCTGAGGTACTAACTTGGTCATCATGTGTATTCTAGTATGT
>NW_027013784.1:155000-182500 GCF_036934945.1 Oncorhynchus masou masou | reverse complement strand
TGGGTGCAGGGTTGATGTGGGTGTGTGTGGGGTTACCTGTATGTGGGTGCAGGGTTGATGTGGGTGTGTGTGGGGTTACCTGTATGTGGGTGCAGGGTTGATGTGTGTGTGTGGGGTTACCTGTATGTGGGTGCAGGGTTGATGTGGGTGTGTGTGGGGTTACCTGTATGTGGGTGCAGGGTTGATGTGGGTGTGTGTGGGGTTACCTGTATGTGGGTGCAGGGTTGATGTGGGTGTGTGTGGGGTTACCTGTATGTGGGTGCAGGGTTGATGTGGGTGTGTGTGGGGTTACCTGTATGTGGGTGCAGGGTTGATGTGTGTGTGTGGGGTTACCTGTATGTAGGTGCAGGGTTGATGTGGGTGTGGGTGGGGTTACCTGTATGTGGGTGCAGGGTTGATGTGGGTGTGTGTGGGGTTACCTGTATGTGGGTGCAGGGTTGGCCCGTGCTCTACAGTTCATGGAGATAAGTCTGTCGGGGGACTCCTTTGTGTAGACGATATCCAGAGGCTCCTCTTCAAATATTGGACCGTAGCCAGTAGCGTCATCTGACAGGGCACAACGTCACAGTGATGTTACAACAACGTTACAGCAACATTACGTCAATGTAACTTGAATGACTGCGAATGGTCGGTAAACACACATAAAGCCAGACTCATTTTACTGTGATTCAGCGTTTAGGAGTTAATGCTGCATGTCAGTGCATTACAAGCTTTTACAGAGTAAACGGTCATGAGAATCAAAACCAGACTCCGCTTACCTCCAAAGATCCTGGGCTCACCAAACAAGACGGCCTCTGCAAAATGACGGGAGAAAACAAGGACACTTTGTTGAGTTTCTCATGGCTAGAACATGGATTCAACTGTACCAGAACGTTCCAACCACACATGAGATGGAACAGAGCCACATGGCTTAAACTGTACCAGAACGTTCCAACCACAGATGAGGTGGAACAGAGCAACATGGATTAAACTGTACCAGAACGTTCCAACCACAGATGAGGTGGAACAGAGCAACATGGATTAAACTGTACCAGAACGTTCCAACCACACATGAGGTGGAACAGAGCAACATGGATTAAACTGTACCAGAACGTTCTAACCACACATGAACTGTACCAGAACGTTCCAACCACACATGAACTGTACCAGAACGTTCTAACCACACATGAACTGTACCAGAACGTTCCAACCACACATGAACTGTACCAGAACGTTCCAACCATACATGAGGTGGAACAGAGCCACATGGATTAAACTGTATCACAACGTTCCAACCACACATGAGGTGGAACAGAGCAACATGGATTAAACTGTACCAGAACGTTCTAACCACACATGAACTGTACCAGAACGTTCCAACCACACATGAACTGTACCAGAACGTTCCAACCACACATGAACTGTACCAGAACGTTCCAACCACACATGAGGTGGAACAGAGCCACATGGATTAAACTGTATCAGAACATTCCAACCATACATGAGGTGGAACAGAGCAACATGGATTAAACTGTACCAGAACGTTCCAACCACACATGAGGTGGAACAGAGCCACATAGACCTAGTAAAAACAGTAGTCCTTCTGAGATGATGTCTAATCTAGTTCATTCTAAGACATGTATAGAAGACAGAAGCAGTCTGTTGAGAGCTACTCACCAGTGTGTGACAGTGAGGAGGAGAGAACTAGCAGGACCAGGGCTGTGACAGCCATGACTGTCTACTGACTGACACACAGACCGACGGAGGTCTGTAACGGACAGGACATGAGCTAGAGAGGAGAGAGAGAAATCACATCAGCTAGAGAGGAGAGAGAGGAAATGACATGAGCTAGAGAGGAGAGAGAGAAATCACATCAGCTAGAGAGGAGAGAGAGAAATCACATCAGCTAGAGAGGAGAGAGAGAAATCACATCAGCTAGAGAGGAGAGAGAGAAATCACATCAGCTAGAGAGGAGAGAGAGAAATGACATGAGCTAGAGAGGAGAGAGAGAAATCACATCAGCTAGAGAGGAGAGAGAGAAATCACATCAGCTAGAGAGGAGAGAGAGAAATCACATCAGCTAGAGAGGAGAGGGAGAAATCACATCAGCTAGAGAGGAGAGAGTGAAATGACATCAGCTAGAGGAGAGAGAGAAATGACATCAGCTAGAGGAGAGAGAGGAAATGACATGAGCTAGAGAGGAGAGAGAGGAAATGACATGAGCTAGAGAGGAGAGAGAGAAATCACATCAGCTAGAGAGGAGAGAGAGGAAATGACATGAGCAAGAGAGGAGAGAGAGAAATCACATCAGCTAGAGAGGAGAGAGAGGAAATGACATGACCTAGAGAGGAGAGAGAGGAAATTACATCAGCTAGAGAAGAGAGAGAAATGACATGAGCTAGAGAGGAGAGAGAGAAATATCACATCAGCTAGAGAGGAGAGAGAAATCACATCAGCTAGAGAGGAGAGAGAAATGACATCAGCTAGAGAGGAGAGAGAGAAATCACATGCTATTGAGGAGAGAGAGAAATCACATCAGCTAGAGAGGAGAGAGTGAAATGACATCAGCTAGAGGAGAGAGAGAGAAATGACATCAGCTAGAGAGGAGAGAGAGAAATGACATCAGATAGAGAAGAGAGAGAGAGAAATGACATCAGATAGAGAAGAGAGAAATGACATCAGCTAGAGGAGAGAGAGAAATGACATCAGCTTGAGAGGAGAGAGAGGAAATTACATCAGCTAGAGAAGAGAGAGAGGAAATGACATCAGCTAGAGAAGAGAGAGAGAAATTACATCAGCTAGAGGAGAGAGAGAAATTACATCAGATAGAGAAGAGAGAGAGAAATGACATCAGCTTGAGAGGAGAGAGAGGAAATGACATCAGCTAGAGAGGAGAGAAATGACATCAGCTAGAGAGGAGAGAAATGACATCAGCTAGAGAGGAGAGAAATGACATCAGCTGGAGAGGAGAGAAATGACATCAGCTAGAGAGGAGAGAAATGACATCAGCTAGAGAGGAGAGAAATGACATCAGCTAGAGAGGAGAGAAATGACATCAGCTAGAGAGGAGAGAAATGACATCAGCTAGAGAGGAGAGAAATGACATCAGCTAGAGAGGAGAGAAATGACATCAGCTAGAGAGGAGAGAAATGACATCAGCTGGAGAGGAGAGAAATGACATCAGCTGGAGAGGAGAGAAATGACATCAGCTAGAGAGGAGAGAAATGACATCAGCTAGAGAGGAGAGAAATGACATCAGCTAGAGAGGAGAGAAATGACATCAGCTAGAGAGGAGAGAAATTACATCAGCTAGAGAGGAAATACAATTATTGTTTATCTTCTTTGCTGAATGAAATAACCCTGAGCCTGAGTTGTATCTAATACAATTAAAACGCCACTCAGATAACATGATGGCTTGATCTTGTGCTCATCATTGCTGATTGTGTTTCCTCATATCCACAACAGGAACAAAGTCACACACACAGATCTATGGATTCTATTCATACACTCCCGTCCACTGTCCTTAGCAGTTTGACAGTACCCTCAGTGTGGCAGCAGCCACAGATCTGAATTCATGTATTCATTTGGTTTGTTTTATTGTTGAATATCCTGGTGTATAGACAATTCAGCTTTTAGCTGTAGAAATAAAACTGGATTCTATTAGATAGACCCCCCAGTGTGCAATTTCCATATCAATTCACTTTGGATGTCTAAATGATTTATAACACCCATGAGTCAGCAATATTCTCCAAATATACTGTAGTCATGCAGGCTTTTCTCTGTGAGGGGCTTTTTCCATTAATACATGCGTTCTCACACACACACACACACAGACACACACACACACACACACACACACAAACACACACACACACACATGGGTCCGGTCTGGCGTCACACATGCTCACACATCAGTTCTGCGGCAGCATATGAGAGTCATCCTGCAGCAAGACACACCTTTTGAATACTGAGAGGAGAGGGAGGGAAGGAGGGAGGGAGAGAGAGAGTGAGGATAGAGCGATAGGGAGAGCGAGAGAGACACAGAGCAAGTGAGAGAGAGAGAGAGAGAGAGAGAGAGAGAGAGAGACAGAGAGAGAGAGAGAGAGAGACAGAGAGAGAGAGAGAGAGGGAGAAAGAGAGAGAGAGACACAGAGCAAGTGAGAGAGAGAGAGAGAGAGAGAGAGAGCGAGAGAGAGAGAGCTGCTCTGAGTCTGCAGTATTCTCAGCTCTCTCAGAGGACAACACAACACCAGTCTCAATCGGCTGCAGCTAGTCCCGCTATAGCTCCGCCCCTCACCTCACCATTATCTAAAAGTGCAGTCACGCTGTGTGGCTCAGTCGGTAGAGCATGGCGCTTGCAACGCCAAGCGTCGTGGGTTCGATTCCCGCTGGGGCCACCCATATGTAAAAGTAGTGGCCCCAGCCGACTTGTAAGTCGCTTTGGACAAAAGCGTCTGCTAAATGGGATATATTATTATTATTATTATTATTATAATACACTCCTGATTGAACACAGGATGTAGAGCATACCGTAGTCGTGTTTATTGTCTTTAACACACCTCTGACACCCTATATCTGTAGAGAATCCTAGAGATATCCCCATCTTTCCACGGCACTGGCCTCAGCATCCCTGTCTGTTCCAGCTACTCTACTGAACCCAGTCTGGCCTAGCTACTATACTCAACCCTGTCTGTTCCAGCTACTCTACTGAACCCTGTCTGGCCTAGCTACTATACTCAACCCTGTCTGTTCAGCTACTATACTGAACCCTGTCTGGCCGAGCTACTATACTGAACCCTGTCTGGCCTAGCTACTATACTCAACCCTGTCTGTTCCAGCTACTCTACTGAACCCTGTCTGGCCTAGCTACTATACTCAACCCTGTCTGTTCAGCTACTATACTGAACCCTGTCTGGCCGAGCTACTATACTGAACCCTGTCTGGCCTAGCTACTATACTCAACCCTGTCTGTTCCAGCTACTCTACTGAACCCTGTCTGGCCTAGCTACTATACTCAACCCTGTCTGTTCAGCTACTATACTGAACCCTGTCTGGCCTAGCTACTATACTGAGCCCTGTCTGGCCTAGCTACTATACTGAACCCTGTCTGGCCTAGCTACTATACTGAACCCTGTCTGTTCCAGCTACTATACTGAACCCTGTCTGGCCTAGCTACTATACTGAACCCTGTCTGGCCTAGCTACTATACTGAACCCTGTCTGTTCAGCTACTATACTGAACCCTGTCTGGCCGAGCTACTATACTGAACCCTGTCTCTCCTAAAGTCACTATGCAGTCCCAGAGCCCTTCAGAGTCAGATTGTGACCTAAGAGAGAGGAGAGAGGGGGGGGGGTGCTTCTGTTCCCAACCAAGGAGGGCCTACAGCAGCAACTAGATCTTCTGCACAGATTGCATCCGCCCTCTGCACAGAGAGAGGAGAGAGAGGAACTATCTACACTGAACAAAAATATAAACGCAACATGTAAAGCGTTGATCCCATGTTTCATGAGTTGAAATAAAAGATCCCGAAATGTTCCATACGCACAAAAAGCTTATTTCTCTCAATTTTTGTGCACAAATTTGTTTACATCCCTCTTCGTGAGCATTTTTCCTTTGCCAAGATAATCCATCCATCTGACAAGTGTGGCATATCCAGAAGCTGATTAAACAGCATGATCATTATACAGGTGCACCTTGTGCTGGGGACCATAACAGGCCACTCTAAAATGTGCTGTTTTGTCACACAACACAATGCCACAAATGTATCAAGTTTTCAGGGAGCGTGCTATTGGCATGCTGACGGCAGGAATGTCCACCAGGGCTGTTGCCGGAGATTTTAATGTTGATTTCTCTACCATAAGCTGCCTTCAACTTCATTTTAGAGAATTTGACAATACGTCCAACCATCCTCACAACCGCAGACCATGTGTATGGCGTCGTGTGGACGAGCAGTTTGCTGATGTCAACATTGTGAACTGAGTGCCCCCATGGAGCGTTGGACTAGTAACCGGAAGGTTGCACTTGATTAGTGTAGTGTCAACAACGTAGCCACTGCCAGCTAGCCTACTCCAGCAGTACTGTATCATTTCAATCATTTTAGTCAATAAGATTCTTGCTACGTAAGCTTAACGTTCTGAACATTCGATAAGTGTAGTCCACTTGTCATTCCAATCTCCTTTGCATTAGCGTAGCCTCTTCTGTAGCCTGTCAACTATGTGTCTATCTATCCCTGTTCTCTCCTCTCTGCACAGACCATACAAACGCTCCACACCGCGTGGCCGCGGCCACCCTAATCTGGTGGTCCCAGCGCGCACGACCCACGTGGAGTTCCAGGTCTCCGGTAGCCTCTGGAACTGCCGATCTGCGGCCAACAAGGCAGAGTTCATCTCAGCCTATGCCTCCCTCCAGTCCCTCGACTTCTTGGCACTGACGGAAACATGGATCACCACAGACAACACTGCTACTCCTACTGCTCTCTCTTCGTCCGCCCACGTGTTCTCGCACACCCCGAGAGCTTCTGGTCAGCGGGGTGGTGGCACCGGGATCCTCATCTCTCCCAAGTGGTCATTCTCTCTCTCCCCCTTACCCATCTGTCTATCGCCTCCTTTGAATTCCATGCTGTCACAGTTACCAGCCCTTTCAAGCTTAACATCCTTATCATTTATCGCCCTCCAGGTTCCCTCGGAGAGTTCATCAATGAGCTTGATGCCTTGATAAGCTCCTTTCCTGAGGACGGCTCACCTCTCACAGTCCTGGGCGACTTTAACCTCCCCACGTCTACCTTTGACTCATTCCTCTCTGCCTCCTTCTTTCCACTCCTCTCCTCTTTTGACCTCACCCTCTCACCTTCCCCCCCTACTCACAAGGCAGGCAATACGCTCGACCTCATCTTTACTAGATGCTGTTCTTCCACTAACCTCATTGCAACTCCCCTCCAAGTCTCCGACCACTACCTTGTATCCTTTTCCCTCTCGCTCTCATCCAACACTTCCCACACTGCCCCTACTCGGATGGTATCGCGCCGTCCCAACCTCCGCTCTCTCTCCCCCGCTACTCTCTCCTCTTCCATCCTATCATCTCTTCCCTCTGCTCATACCTTCTCCAACCTATCTCCTGATTCTGCCTCCTCAACCCTCCTCTCTTCCCTTTCTGCATCCTTTGACTCTCTATGTCCCCTATCCTCCAGGCCGGCTTGGTCCTCCCCTCCCGCTCCGTGGCTCGACGACTCATTGCGAGCTCACAGAACAGTGCTCCGGGCAGCCGAGCGGAAATGGAGGAAAACTCGCCTCCCTGCGGACCTGGCATCCTTTCACTCCCTCCTCTCTACATTTTCCTCCTCTGTCTCTGCTGCTAAAGCCACTTTCTTCCACTCTAAATTCCAAGCATCTGCCTCTAACCCTAGGAAGCTCTTTGCCACCTTCTCCTCCCTTCTGAATCCTCCCCCCCCCTCCTCCCTCTCTGCAGATGACTTCGTCAACCATTTTGAAAAGAAGGTCGACGACATCCGATCCTCGTTGCTAAGTCAAACGACACCGCTGGTTCTGCTCACACTGCCCTACCCTGTGCTCTGACCTCTTTCTCCCCTCTCTCTCCAGATGAAATCTCGCTTCTTGTGACGGCCGGCCGCCCAACAACCTGCCCGCTTGACCCTATCCCCTCCTCTCTTCTCCAGACCATTTCCGGAGACCTTCTCCCTTACCTCACCTCGCTCATCAACTCATCCCTGACCGCTGGCTACGTCCCTTCCGTCTTCAAGAGAGCGAGAGTTGCACCCCTTCTGAAAAACCCTACACTCGATCCCTCCGATGTCAACAACTACAGACCAGTATCCCTTCTTTCTTTTCTCTCCAAAACTCTTGAACGTGCCGTCCTTGGCCAGCTCTCCCGCTATCTCTCTCAGAATGACCTTCTTGATCCAAATCAGTCAGGTTTCAAGACTAGTCATTCAACTGAGACTGCTCTTCTCTGTATCACGGAGGCGCTCCGCACTGCTAAAGCTAACTCTCTCTCCTCT
Source organism: Oncorhynchus masou masou (assembly GCF_036934945.1). Classification (NCBI taxonomy): domain Eukaryota; kingdom Metazoa; phylum Chordata; class Actinopteri; order Salmoniformes; family Salmonidae; genus Oncorhynchus; species Oncorhynchus masou. The sequence goes on along the minus strand of NW_027013784.1, from coordinate 174,507 downwards.
GCTCTCATCCTTCTAGACCTATCGGCTGCCTTCGATACTGTGAACCATCAGATCCTCCTCTCCACCCTCTCCGAGTTGGGCATCTCCGGCGCGGCCCACGCTTGGATTGCGTCCTACCTGACAGGTCGCTCCTACCAGGTGGCGTGGCGAGAATCTGTCTCCTCGCCACGCGCTCTCACCACTGGTGTCCCCCAGGGCTCTGTTCTAGGCCCTCTCCTATTCTCGCTATACACCAAGTCACTTAGCTCAGTCATAACCTCACATGGTCTCTCCTATCATTGCTATGCAGACGACACACAATTAATCTTCTCCTTTCCCCTTCTGATGACCAGGTGGCGAATCGCATCTCTGCATGTCTGGCAGACGTATCAGTGTGGATGACGGATCACCACCTCAAGCTGAACCTCGGCAAGACGGAGCTGCTCTTCCTCCCGGGGAAGGACTGCCCGTTCCATGATCTCGCCATCACGGTTGACAACTCCATTGTGTCCTCCTCCCAGAGCGCTAAGAACCTTGGCGTGATCCTGGACAACACCCTGTCGTTCTCAACTAACATCATGGCGGTGGCCCGTTCCTGTAGGTTCATGCTCTACAACATCCGCAGAGTACGACCCTGCCTCACACAGGAAGCGGCGCAGGTCCTAATCCAGGCACTTGTCATCTCCCGTCTGGATTACTGCAACTCGCTGTTGGCTGGGCTCCCTGCCTGTGCAATTAAACCCCTACAACTCATCCAGAACGCCGCAGCCCGTCTGGTGTTCAACCTTCCCAAGTTCTCTCACGTCACCCCGCTCCTCCACTCTCTCCACTGGCTTCCAGTTGAAGCTCGCATCCGCTACAAGACCATGGTGCTTGCCTACGGAGCTGTGAGGGGAACGGCACCGCAGTACCTCCAGGCTCTGATCAGGCCCTACACCCAAACAAGGGCACTGCGTTCATCCACCTCTGGCCTGCTCGCCTCCCTACCACTGAGGAAGTACAGTTCCCGCTCAGCCCAGTCAAAACTGTTCGCTGCTCTGGCCCCCAATGGTGGAACAAACTCCCTCACGACGCCAGGACAGCGGAGTCAATCACCACCTTCCGGAGACACCTGAAACCCCACCTCTTCAAGGAATACCTAGGATGGGATAAAGTAATCCTTCTCACCCCCCCCCCCCCTCAAATGATTTAGATGCACTATTGTAAAGTGGCTGTTCCACTGGATGTCAGAATTCACCAATTTGTAAGTCGCTCTGGATAAGAGCGTCTGCTAAATGACTTAAATGTAAATGTAAATGTAAGTTCAAACCCCCGAGCTGACAAGGTACAAATCTGTCGTTCTGCCCCTGAACAGGCAGTTAACCCACTGTTCCTAGGCCATCATTGAAAATAAGAATTTGTTCTTAACTGACTTGCCTAGTTAAATGAAGGTCAAAAAAAAAATTGGTGGGTTATGGTATTGGCAGGAATAAGCTACGGAAAACGAACACAATTGCATTTTATCAATGGCAATTTCAATGCACAGAGATATCATGACGAGATCCTGAGGCCCATTGCCGCGCCATTCATCTGCCACCATCTCCTCATGTTTCAGCATGATAATGCACGGCCCCATGTCGCAAGGATCTGTAACCAATTCCTGGAAGCTGAAATAGGGGATGAGTCATGACTAACAGAGGACGGTGCATTTCAGTATAAATGAGGAATAACTCAGGATTCTCCAGCTGAGCAGCTTCCAGCATTTATCATCTGATACCCTGCTGCTGCTGCTGTCCTCCTCACACTCTCTTCTGGCTGGCTGGCTGGCTGGCTGGCTGGCTGGCTGGCTGACTGGCTGACTGACTGGCTGGCTGACTGGCTGGCAGGCTGGCTGACTCAACAACATTAGCATGTGCTGCCTAGCAGGAGCTCTAGGAATGACTCAGTGATTCATAAAGACTTAGACAACAGCTTTTGTACTGTATCCTAGCAGTATGTCAGACCCAGCCCTGACACTTGACCACTGCATCATCTCACTTATCAACAACTACTGTACTTTGTAAATGCAAGTGGTCCAATTTATGAGGCTGTATTATCTTCCTAACCTAATGTGTCATGAAGTCCATCCTCTATAATCCACACAGAATAGAATGCAATAGAATACATTGGAATGCAATAGAATATAATAGAATAGAATGGAATGCTACAGAAAGTAATGGAATAGAATAGAATAGAATGGAATGCTACAGAAAGTAATGGAATAGAATAGAATAGAGTGGAATGTAAATATTCCTCAGAGCACCACTGATATTGTTCTAGTGGATCCAGAGGCATAGTGAATATGATGAAGACAAGACTGTAAGCATCCTCTACTCTTGTCTACTATCTCTGATCAAGTCCTGAGAGTTGGTTTTCTCTGTCATTCTGTAATCTGATCAACGGGACACTCGTATTTAGGTCAGCCCAGTGTTAAGCTGCCTGCCTGGCCCACTGACTGAGTGGGTGTTTGTTTTTCCTGGCTGAACACAGAGAAACACCACAGTAATAACACTGACCTCAATATATGTCTGCTTCATTTCTTTTCAGATTTGTATTCTGACTTCTGAATTATCCAGAGAAATATATAGGCCTGGTGTCAATGAAAAGTAATCACCAAAATGTCATTTCCCCCAATATAAAATATCTTCAATAATGACATGTTTGTTTCTCAAACACCAATAATGTTAAATGAAAGCTAAAAACATCCTATAATACCTGTGGTTATAATATTAAATGTATTCTATAAACATCCTATAATACCTGTGGTTATAATATTAAATGTATTCTATAAACATCCTACAATACCTGTGGTTATAATATTAAATGTATTCTATAAACATCCTATAATACCTGTGGTTATAATATTAAATGTATTCTATAAACATCCTATAATACCTGTGGTTATAATATTACATGTATTCTATAAACATCCTATAATACCTGTGGTTATAATATTAAATGTATTCTATAAACATCCTATAATACCTGTGGTTATAATATTAAATGTATTCTATAAACATCCTATAATACCTGTGGTTATAATATTACATGTATTCTATAAACATCCTATAATACCTGTGGTTATAATATTAAATGTATTCTATAAACATCCTACAATACCTGTGGTTATAATATTAAATGTATTCTATAAACATCCTATAATACCTGTGGTTATAATATTAAATGTATTCTATAAACATCATACAATACCTGTGGTTATAATATTAAATGTATTCTATAAACATCCTATAATACCTGTGGTTATAATATTAAATGTATTCTATAAACATCCTATAATACCTGTGGTTATAATATTAAATGTATTCTATAAACATCCTATAATACCTGTGGTTATAATATTAAATGTATTCTATAAACATCCTATAATACCTGTGGTTATAATATTAAATGTATTCTATAAACATCCTACAATACCTGTGGTTATAATATTAAATGTATTCTATAAACATCCTATAATACCTGTGGTTATAATATTAAATGTATTCTATAAACATCCTATAATACCTGTGGTTATAATATTAAATGTATTCTATAAACATCCTACAATACCTGTGGTTATAATATTAAATGTATTCTATAAACATCCTATAATACCTGTGGTTATAATATTAAATGTATTCTATAAACATCCTATAATACCTGTGGTTATAATATTAAATGTATTCTATAAACATCCTATAATACCTGTGGTTATAATATTAAATGTATTCTATAAACATCCTATAATACCTGTGGTTATAATATTACATGTATTCTATAAACATCCTATAATACCTGTGGTTATAATATTAAATGTATTCTATAAACATCCTATAATACCTGTGGTTATAATATTACATGTATTCTATAAACATCCTATAATACCTGTGGTTATAATATTAAATGTATTCTATAAACATCCTATAATACCTGTGGTTATAATATTAAATGTATTCTATAAACATCCTATAATACCTGTGGTTATAATATTACATGTATTCTATAAACATCCTATAATACCTGTGGTTATAATATTAAATGTATTCTATAAACATCCTATAATACCTGTGGTTATAATATTACATGTATTCTATAAACATCCTATAATACCTGTGGTTATAATATTAAATGTATTCTATAAACATCCTATAATACCTGTGGTTATAATATTACATGTATTCTATAAACATCCTATAATACCTGTGGTTATAATATTAAATGTATTCTATAAACATCCTATAATACCTGTGGTTATAATATTACATGTATTCTATAAACATCCTATAATACCTGTGGTTATAATATTAAATGTATTCTATAAACATCCTATAATACCTGTGGTTATAATATTAAATGTATTCTATAAACATCCTATAATACCTGTGGTTATAATATTAAATGTATTCTATAAACATCCTACAATACCTGTGGTTATAATATTAAATGTATTCTATAAACATCCTATAATACCTGTGGTTATAATATTAAATGTATTCTATAAACATCCTATAATACCTGTGGTTATAATATTAAATGTATTCTATAAACATCCTATAATACCTGTGGTTATAATATTAAATGTATTCTATAAACATCCTATAATACCTGTGGTTATAATATTAAATGTATTCTATAAACATCCTATAATACCTGTGGTTATAATATTACATGTATTCTATAAACATCCTATAATACCTGTGGTTATAATATTACATGTATTCTATAAACATCCTATAATACCTGTGGTTATAATATTAAATGTATTCTATAAACATCCTATAATACCTGTGGTTATAATATTAAATGTATTCTATAAACATCCTATAATACCTGTGGTTATAATATTAAATGTATTCTATAAACATCCTATAATACCTGTGGTTATAATATTAAATGTATTCTATAAACATCCTATAATACCTGTGGTTATAATATTAAATGTATTCTATAAACATCCTATAATACCTGTGGTTATAATATTAAATGTATTCTATAAACATCCTATAATACCTGTGGTTATAATATTACATGTATTCTATAAACATCCTATAATACCTGTGGTTATAATATTAAATGTATTCTATAAACATCCTATAATACCTGTGGTTATAATATTAAATGTATTCTATAAACATCCTACAATACCTGTGGTTATAATATTAAATGTATTCTATAAACATCCTATAATACCTGTGGTTATAATATTAAATGTATTCTATAAACATCCTATAATACCTGTGGTTATAATATTAAATGTATTCTATAAACATCCTATAATACCTGTGGTTATAATATTAAATGTATTCTATAAACATCCTATAATACCTGTGGTTATAATATTAAATGTATTCTATAAACATCCTATAATACCTGTGGTTATAATATTAAATGTATTCTATAAACATCCTATAATACCTGTGGTTATAATATTAAATGTATTCTATAAACATCCTATAATACCTGTGGTTATAATATTACATGTATTCTATAAACATCCTATAATACCTGTGGTTATAATATTAAATGTATTCTATAAACATCCTATAATACCTGTGGTTATAATATTACATGTATTCTATAAACATCCTATAATACCTGTGGTTATAATATTAAATGTATTCTATAAACATCCTATAATACCTGTGGTTATAATATTAAATGTATTCTATAAACATCCTACAATACCTGTGGTTATAATATTGTGCATGGCAGTTTGCTGATTGTTTTTCCAGCTGCTTATGTGCAACTGAATTGACAACAACCAATATTGCCAGTTTAGTGGTGTATTCACTGTCATTGCCTCTAATTAGGCTGTGCTACATCAATGAAGAACAGCCTAGAAGGTATGAAAGTATGACGGTATGCCCCAAGCCAGCCCGCTGTAGGACAGTTACATATATGATTATTACATATTGCAGGAGTTTGGTCAAATAACGGGTTACAGGACAGCCCTGCCCAATGAGCCCGTAACGCATCATCCTTCAATTTCACCTTGCCTCGCCTCAATGCTGAGCTGCAGGGTACCCTCCCAAAATGAGACGCTACTTTCACAAACAACTTAGATGAGTAACTTGCCCACATTCATTTTTCAGAAGTCTATTAAATGTAGCAAAGTACAGATTTGTAAATATCCCGGAAAAAAGGCGCTCACCGGTCAAAAAGTGAGTGCACATTACCCCCACACGCACCTCCCCTCGACTATGATGAGTATGGAACTGCAGTACGAGGCCAGCATTGGCAACTGACTATTCTGCATTGCGGTAGCATACTCCGAAGCATTACAGAGTTATCCCTGTCCTGGTCCGTCTTAAAATCCCTCATTGCAATCCACTAAAACCGACTAAATCTACAGACCCTATTCTACATGCATTATGCTCATGCCGTTTCGCCCTTACCTGTGAAATAGAATGAAACGGTATTTCAAATTATCCGCATAGCATGAACACCTGGATCAAAAGCGCATTGTCCCACAACCAAGCGCGAGGAGCAGCGCGTGCGTCTCAACTTTTCTATTGGAGGAGAGAATATGACTGACGGTGGTCGTAGGAAGGACGAGGAAGCGCATATCTGATCGCTATTGGAAGAGGAGGATGCAGGGAGGATGCCAGCATTGCGCACCGGCGGCGGTATCTGTGCCTGCAAAGCAAAACCAACAAAGGAATCACTTCAGCATTCTACATGATCAGTAGCCTACCATTTCAGAAAATGTTTTTATTTGTAAAGATCTTAAAAGTGTTCTCTGGCCACATTGTAATAACAACAGTTATATTGATATATATTGGACATTTATTGAGAGAGGTGGTAGAGGTGTGTGGAGGGGTGATGGGATGAGAGAGGTGGATGGAGGGGTGATGGGATGAGAGAGGGTAGAGGTGTGTGGAGGGGTGATGGATGAGAGAGGGTAGAGGTGTGTGGAGGGGTGATGGGATGAGAGAGCGTAGAGGTGTGTGGAGGGGTGATGGGATGAGAGAGGTGGTAGAGGTGTGTGGAGGGGTGATGGGATGAGAGAGGTGGTAGAGGTGTGTGGAGGGGTGATGGGATGAGAGAGAGGGTAGAGGTGTGTGGAGGGGTGATGGATGAGAGAGGGTAGAGGTGTGTGGAGGGGTGATGGGATGAAAGAGGTGGTAGAGGAGGATAGAGGGGTGATGGGATGAGAGAGAGGGTAGAGGTGTGTGGAGGGATGATGGATGAGAGAGGGTAGAGGTGTGTGGAGGGGTGATGGATGAGAGAGGTGGTAGAGGAGGATAGAGGGGTGATGGGATGAGTGAGGGTAGAGGTGTGTGGAGGGGTGATGGATGAGAGAGGTGGTAGAGGAGGATAGAGGGGTGATGGGATGAGTGAGGGTAGAGGTGTGTGGAGGGGTGATGGATGAGAGAGGTGGTAGAGGAGGATAGAGGGGTGATGGGATGAGTGAGGGTAGAGGTGTGTGGAGGGGTGATGGATGAGAGGTGGTAGAGGAGGATGTAGGGGTGATGGGATGAGAGAGGTGGTAGAGGTGGATGGAGGGGTGATGGGATGAGAGAGGTGGTAGAGGTATGTGGAGGGGTGATGGATGAGAGAGATGGTAGAGGTGGATGGAGGGGTGATGGGATGAGAGAGGTGGAAGAGGTATGTGGAGGGTGATGGATGAGAGAGGTGGTAGAGGTGGATGGAGGGGTGATGGGATGAGAGAGGGTAGAGGTATGTGGGGGGTGATGGTTGAGAGAGGTGGTAGAGGTGGATGGAGGGGAGATGGGATGAGAGAGGGTAGAGGTATGTGGAGGGTGATGGATGAGAGAGGTGGTAGAGGTGGATGGAGTGGAGATGGATGAGAGAGGTGGATGGAGGGGAGATGGGAGCTCTGTTGAGCTTTAGCTTGTTGATGCTCTCTCTCTCTCAATCTCAATCCCCAAATCCAGATTCTATAATCCCCAGTGAGGGTAATGAGGGGGAGAAACAGAGAGAAATAGCAGTTATATACAGCAGGATCAGATCAAATCCAGATTCTATAATCCCCAGTGTGGGTAATGAGGGGAGAAACAGAGAGAAATAGCAGTTATATACAGCAGGATCAGATCAAATCCAGATTCTATAATCCCCAGTGAGGGTAATGAGGGGGAGAAACAGAGAGAAATAGCAGTTATATACAGCAGGATCAGATCAAATCCAGATTCTATAATCCCCAGTGAGGGTAATGAGGGGGAGAAACAGAGAGAAATAACAGTTCTATACAGCAGGATCAGATCAAATCCAGATTCTATAATCCCCAGTGTGGGTAATGAGGGGGGGAAACAGAGAGAAATAGCAGTTCTATACAGCAGGATTAGATCAAAACAAGTCTCCCTCTATATATTTGAGTCACTAGGGTGCATAGTAGTCTAGTCACTAGGGTGCATAGTAGTCTAGTCACTAGTCACTAGGGTGCATAGTAGTCTAGTCACTCGTCACTAGGGTGCATAGTAGTCTAGTCACTAGGGTGCATAGTAGTCTAGTCACTAGTCACTAGGGTGCATAGTAGTCTAGTCACTAGTCACTAGGGTGCATAGTAGTCTAGTCACTAGTCACTAGGGTGCATAGTAGTCTAGTCACTAGTCACTAGGGTGCATAGTAGTCTAGTCACTAGTCACTAGGGTGCATAGTAGTCTAGTCACTAGTCACAAGGGTGCATAGTTTAGTACTTCACTGGATAAACAGCTGTACCGTTCAGTGTCCAAACAAGGTACATTGGACAAGGCCTTGTTATTGCATAAAATACGGTAACATGTTACAAAGAACCTTGAATATCTCCAGCTATACATATCGAATCTATTGAAACGATACACAGGTATTCATGTTTGATATAGAATACAAATGAACCCATTAAAAGAATGAGGGCTGAAATTAAGAGGACTAAATCAGTCTGAAGTGAAATTCTGAAACCAACATTTATTTATTTTCATTTTAAAATACAAAATATTTAGCAATATTATATTATAGAGTAAACCATTTGACAGCCTTTCATGCTCTTTGTGTAGCTTCAACATTTACCAGAATGTTCTTCTATCATTTCATATATATTTCCTGCAGTCACCAGGGTTTCCACACTGCGTCCTGCTATCATTTAGTCTATATGTGAGTCTCAATGGATGAGCATGTCGTTTGTTTAATTGAATTATTTTCTCCTCCCCTCCTCCTTCTCCTCCTCCTCCTCCTCCTCTCCTCCTCCTCCCCTCCTCCTCACCCCATAACGCCTTGAGCTAGCAAAAGTAGTAACCTGACATATTTGAAAAATAAAGTTGCACAGCAAATGAAAGTGAAAACTGTAAAAGGTCTCTCTTGCCCCCCCATCTTGCAATGCACCCAACACACCTTCAAACCCCCAGGTCAAGCTCCCGTCTGGCGTCTCTATACTCCCTCGAACCAAAACATCTAGTCAGGTCAAGCTCCCGTCTGGCGTCTCTATACTCCCTCGAACCAAAACATCTAGTCAGGTCAAGCTCCCGTCTGGCGTCTCTATACCCCCTCGAACCAAAACATCTAGTCAGGTCAAGCTCCGTCTGGCGTCTCTATACCCCATCGAACCAAAACATCTAGTCAGGTCAAGCTCCCGTCTGTCTATACTCCCTCGAACCAAAACATCTAGTCAGGTCAAGCTCCCGTCTCGTCTCTATACCCCCTCGAACCAAAACATCTAGTCAGGTCAAGCTCCCGTCTGGCGTCTCTATACCCCCTCGAACCAAAACATCTAGTCAGGTCAAGCTCCCGTCTGGCGTCTCTATACCCCCTCGAACCAAAACATCTAGTCAGGTCAAGCTCCCGTGTGGCGTCTCTATACCCCCTCGAACCAAAACATCTAGTCAGGTCAAGCTCCCGTGTGGCGTCTCTATACCCCCTCGAACCAAAACATCTAGTCAGGTCAAGCTCCCGTATGGCGTCTCTATACCCCCTCGAACCAAAACATCTAGTCAGGTCAAGCTCCCGTCTGGCGTCTCTATACCCCCTCGAACCAAAACATCTAGTCAGGTCAAGCTCCCGTCTGGCGTCTCTATACCCCCTCGAACCAAAACATCTACAGTCAGGTCAAGCTCTATTTACATATTACAACAAAATATCTACACACAGAAAGCAGACACATTTGGAAACTAAAAACTTGATGCAAGTTGTGAAAATGTAGATAATGTAAATCTGGAATTTTGTCTTGAAATTCTCCCTTCGTCTTCCAGGTGACATTTGGAGCAGTTGATTTGTTTCTGCCAAGATGGCCGGACCGCTTCACACAACAGACTGTCATCACCTAGAAGAGGAGCTATAGAATACGTCACACGCACACGCACACACACGCACACACACACACACACAGATGCACACACACACACACACACACACACACACACACACACACACACACACACACACACACACACACACACTTCATTCTTGTAGATTATCCAACTCCACTGACTACTGGGTGGAGACTACACACTAAACTTCAAGGTTGCGCTCTGAGTTACAGCAAAACATGACAACATACACATATAAACGTTTAAATGCAACAAAAAAACAAATCACCAGCACATATTACTATTGACATTTTCCAATGAAACAAGCAACATTTCATTCCTTATGATGAATAGGCAAAACACATTCAATATCTTCCATAGCTTTCAGCCCCTTCAGTTCATATCGGCTGGTTTACATCGTAGCAGTAGTTCACCCCATCCTTAATGGCAGTTAACCAGAGAGTTAAACAATAGGCTGCATCTAAAATGGGACCCTATTCCCTTTAGTACCCTACTTTTGACAAGGGCACTCTATATAGTGCACTACTTTTGACCAGAGCCGTATGCGCCCTGGTCAAAAGTAGTGCACTATATAGGGGAAAGGGTGCCATGTCAGGTGCACCATAGGTTGGCAGTAGTTTAGTTTAGTGCTGCTGGTCTGGTCCGTAGCCCTTCCTCTCGGTGTGACGCTGAGAGGAGAGACGAGACCATGGATGATGATAGACTATTCTCCTGTGGGGTTGGTTAGTGATTCATTTCTTTAGGTTAGTAAATAATCTCTCATGGCTGGGTCTATACATGGACCCATGACAACTGTACCGGATTGGAACCATAGAAACAGAATGATGGAATGACTGTTCTGCTCTGAGTATTGGAACCAGGTTCTGCTCTGTGTATTGGAACCAGGTTCTGCTCTGTGTATTGGAACCAGGTTCTGCTCTGTGTATTGGAACCAGGTTCTGCTCTGTGTATTGGAACCAGGTTCTGCTCTGTGTATTGGAACCGGTTCTGCTCTGTCTATTGGAACCAGGTTCTGCTCTGTGTATTAGAACCACAGTTCTGCTATGTGGACGAGGGGATGTGTATGGGTATGAGTCTAGAACTCAGGTTGTTCTCCACAAAGGCACTATTAACCATGCTGAAGGGTTCTCTGGTTTTGCACCGCCTGCAGTCTGTATCGGGCTCCAGACCTGGCTAAGAATAGTTTGATTTCATTACATTACGATGCGCTTGATTTAGCTTGTCTGCTGTGCAGAGTTCACCCAGGTGGGGTGGGGGGGTCTCTGGTGATGGTACTACTATATTGGTTCCACAAGCGAAATAGAGAACAACTAAAGTGTTTATAAGAAAACAAATACTTTACTATTTTGACACAGGCCTGCTCTGGGAACTGCACCAGAAACCTAGCACCGCTTGACTGTGCTCTCTCTCTCTCTCTCTCTCTCTCTCTCTCTCTCTCTCTCTCTCTCTCTCTCTCTCTCTCTCTCTCTCTCTCTCTCTCTCTCTCTCTCTCTCTCTCTCTCTCTCTCTCTCTCTCCCCCTCTCTCTCCCCCTCTCTCTCTCCCTCTCCCTCTCCCTCTCCCTCTCCCTCTCCCTCTCCCTCTCCCTCTCCCTCCACAAGGCAGGAGCGTGGAGATGCAATGCTGTTGAACTATGCTGGGTTGTGGTCATTTTATAGGTTAGGCCAACATGTTGATCATTGTTTGTTCCATGATCAGAGAGGCTGTATGCAGTCTCAGCTGAGTGTGTGGTGAGGCTGTATGAACAATGGGTCTGTTCCAATCTCCATGTTAGATAGCAGTGCCACTGCAACAAGACCATGTGTCTGGTGGAAAGGAAGACAACTAAACAACAACTCAACAACAACAACCCTTGAAAAACCAAAGAAAGACAAACAGCAACGTCTGTGTGTGTGTGTAGGATCGTTGGAGAGAGGTGTGAAGTGTCGGTGTTATTCTGTATTAATTATCAATAGTTTTCTCTTCAGGGCTACAAACTATAAATGTGTTTATCCCTGACCATCCAGTCCATAGATGTGTTCTGCTATTACAGTATACATACAAACACCTCCTGTCTTGTAAAAATAACATGTCACAATAGCATTTAAACTGAGTCACACGTTTCACAGCAATGTCCACAAAGACATTGATGACGCCATAGTTTTCTCCCCGTAATTATAATACCAATATAACACTTCTGACAGTAGAAAGGTAAGATGATGAAAGGCATAACCAGTAGTTGAAGGTGTGCACCGCGTCATCGCGTACAGTCAGTCAACGTGAAGCTCTGCTCCCACACCAGACACCAGTGTGATTCCGTGTGTAATGGTTTAGAATATCATTCATTCCATGCAGTATATTAATCAGAAGCAGATGAATGTATAGAATGGAAGAATGTATACTGTTGACTGCCATGTTGGGTGATGTGGAGAAAATATATATTCTAATGGATATCATTGTTTGCAAAAAGACAACGATCTATATATGTCATCATATATACGTTTGCAAAAGCTAAAATGGCCCTAACACACACATGCCCTCTCCAGCACTTTGTGGAGCAGTCTGGGTGATGAGAACCAACCCAGTCTGCTCCTGGAATACATTCCTCCACTTCCTGCTTGTAAGTGGTGCCTTCTCCTCCATCCTCCATCTCTCTCTGTCTGTTTGTGGGCTCTTACATCCCTCCTACTTTTTCAAAAGGTTCTTCTTCTCATGTCTGTTCTGGTTGGTTAGTTGTTTCTCCCATCGTGTGATAGTGAGGGTGGTGAGAGTAGTCACAGCGTGATGGGGGTGGGGAGTTGGCGGGCAGGAGGGGCAGGCTGTGGAGAGATGACAGGGTGTGACAGAAGTAGCCATGGTGATGGGTGTCCACAGTGACAGGTCACCACGGTGATGAGTCTCCATGGTGACACGTCCTTATGGTGGCAGGTCTCCATGGTGACAGGTCAGGTCACCATAGTGACGGTTTCCATGGCAGCCAGTCGTCATGGCATCGCCATCGGCTAGCGGTGACAGTCTCTCTACCTAGACGAAGGAGTTCATAGCGTTGACCGGCGAGGGGGCCTCGGAGCTCTCGTTGCCCTCATGCGTGTCTTTCTCCTTCTTGCCGCTGTACTGGCCGATGAAGGATCCATCTTCGTTGAACTGCCCATCCCCTCCCTCGCCGTAGTCCACCAGGCTGTCATCACTGTCGTCCCTCTTCACCGTTCCGTTGGACGGCGTCCGGCTGCCCTTCAGAGGCTTGTGGTCCTCCGTGTCACTAAAGGTTAGGAGGGAGAGGCAGAGAAACGGTTTACTTTAGGTCAGATAGTGGTGGCTAAGTTTGGTCCTGGAGAGATACAGGGGGTGCAGTGTTTTGTTCCAGCCTGGCATTGATGCACCTAATTCACCTGACCAAGGTCTTGTTTAGGATGTGTTCAAGCTTGGCTGGAGCAAAAGCCTGGAACACCTAGATCTGCGGGACTGGACTTGGTGACGAATACTTTGACATGATTCCATTTCAATCAATAAGGCGTGCTTCTCAACATAACGCACATACTAGGCAGACATCAGACCATGTGCTATCCATTAAATCTACATGCATTAAAGACTCAGAGGGATTCAAATAACAGATCTGTCCAAAATGCACAAGGGGTCTTAATGGTCTGGAGTCGAGGGGCTGAGTCGTACGAAAAACCCTTTTATTGAAATTACAAACTGAACTGATTCTGGTGGATTAATCTACCAGTAGAAGTGCAGCATGCGATATCCTGTTCAACATTAACACTACATCCTGTTCAACATTAACACTATATCCTGTTCAACATTAACACCACGGTGACACTATATCCTGTTCAACATTAACACTATATCCTGTTCAACATTAACACTATATCCTGTTCAACATTAACACCACGGTGACATTATATCCTGTTCAACATTAACACTATATCCTGTTCAACATTAACACTATATCCTGTTCAACATTAACACTACATCCTGTTCAACATTAACACCACGGTGACAATATATCCTGTTCAACATTAACACTATATCCTGTTCAACATTAACACCACGGTGACACTATATCCTGTTCAACATTAACACCACGGTGACACTATATCCTGTTCAACATGAACACTACGGTGACACTATATCCTGTTCAACATTAACACTATATCCTGTTCAACATTAACACCACGGTGACACTATATCCTGTTCAACATGAACACTACGGTGACACTATATCCTGTTCAACATTAACACTATATCCTGTTCAACATTAACACCACGGTGACACTATATCCTGTTCAACATTAACACCACGGTGACACTATATCCTGTTCAACATTAACACCACGGTGACACTATATCCTGTTCAACATTAACACTATATCCTGTTCAACATTAACACTATATCCTGTTCAACATTAAGACCACGGTGACACTATATCCTGTTCAACATTAAGACCACGGTGACACTATATCCTGTTCAACATTAACACCACGGTGACACTATATCCTGTTCAACATTAAGACCACGGTGACACTATATCCTGTTCAACATTAAGACCACGGTGACACTATATCCTGTTCAACATTAACACCACGGTGACACTATATCCTGTTCAACATTAAGACCACGGTGACACTATATCCTGTTCAACATGAACACTACGGTGACACTATATCCTGTTCAACATTAACACTATATCCTGTTCAACATTAAGCCCACGGTGACACTATATCCTGTTCAACATTAACACTATATCCTGTTCAACATTAAGACCACGGTGACACTATATCCTGTTCAACATTAAGACCACGGTGACATTATATCCTGTTCAACATTAACACTATATCCTGTTCAACATTAAGACCACGGTGACACTATATCCTGTTCAACATTAAGACCACGGTGACACTATATCCTGTTCAACATTAAGACCACGGTGACACTATATCCTGTTCAACATTAAGACCACGGTGACACTATATCCTGTTCAACATTAAGACCACGGTGACACTATATCCTGTTCAACATTAACACTATATCCTGTTCAACATTAACACTATATCCTGTTCAACATTAAGACCACGGTGACACTATATCCTGTTCAACATTAACACTATATCCTGTTCAACATTAACACTATATCCTGTTCAACATTAAGACCACGGTGACACTATATCCTGTTCAACATTAAGACCACGGTGACACTATATCCTGTTCAATATGAACACTACGGTGACATTATATCCTGTTCAACATTAACACTATATCCTGTTCAACATTAACACCACGGTGACATTATATCCTGTTCAACATTAACACTATATCCTGTTCAACATTAAGACCACGGTGACACTATATCCTGTTCAACATTAAGACTATATCCTGTTCAACATTAACACTAAATCCTGTTCAACATTAACACCACGGTGACAATATATCCTGTTCAACATTAAGACTATATCCTGTTCAACATTAAGACCACAGTGACACTATATCCTGTTCAATATTAAGACCACGGTGACACTATATCCTGTTCAACATTAAGACCACGGTGACACTATATCCTGTTCAACATTAACACCACGGTGACATTATATCCTGTTCAACATTAACACTATATCCTGTTCAACATTAACACTAAATCCTGTTCAACATTAACACAACGGTGACAATATATCCTGTTCAACATTAACACCACAGTGACACGATATCCTGTTCAACATTAACACTACGGTGACACTATATCCTGTTCAACATTAACACCACGGTGACACTATATCCTGTTCAACATTAACACTACGGTGACACTATATCCTGCTCAACATTAACACTATATCCTGGTCAATATTAACACTATATCCTGTTCAATATTAACACCATGGTGACATTATATCCTATTCAACATTAACACAATATCCTGTTCAACATTAACACCACAGTGACACTATATCCTGTTCAACATTAACACCATGGTGACACTATATCCTGTTGAACATTAACACTACAGTGATACTATATCCTGTTAAACATTAACACTATATCCTGTTCAACATTAACACTATATCCTGTTGAACATTAACACTACAGTGACACTATATCCTGTTCAACATTACCACCATGGTGACACTATATCCTGTTCAACATTAAAACCACGGTGACACTATATCCTGTTCAACATTAACACCACAGTGACAAAATATCCTGTTCAACATTAACACTATGGTGACACTATATCCTGTTCAACATTAACACTATATCCTGGTCAACATTAACACCACGGTGACACTATATCCTGTTCAACATTAACACTATATCCTGCTCAACATTACCACCACGGTGACACTATATCCTGTTCAACATTAACACCACGGTGACACTATATCCTGTTCAACATTAACACCACGGTGACACTATATCCTGTTCAACATTAACACCACGGTGACAATATATCCTGTTCAACATTAACACTATATCCTGTTCAACATTAACACCACGGTGACAATATGTCCTGTTCAACATTAACACCACGGTGACAATATATCCTGGTCAACATTAACACCACGGTGACATTATATCCTGTTCAACATTAACACTATATCCTGTTCAACATTAAGACCACGGTGACACTATATCCTGTTCAACATTAAGACCACGGTGACACTATATCCTGTTCAACATTAAGACCACGGTGACACTATATCCTGTTCAACATTAAGACCACAGTGACACTATATCCTGTTCAACATTAACACCACGGTGACATTATATCCTGTTCAACATTAACACTATATCCTGTTCAACATTAACACTAAATCCTGTTCAACATTAACACAACGGTGACAATATATCCTGTTCAACATTAACACCACAGTGACACGATATCCTGTTCAACATTAACACTACAGTGACACTATATCCTGTTAAACATTAACACTATATCCTGTTCAACATTAACACTATATCCTGTTCAATATTAACACTATATCCTGTTCAATATTAACACCACGGTGACATTATATCCTATTCAACATTAACACTAAATCCTGTTCAACATTAACACCACAGTGACACTATATCCTGTTGAACATTAACACTACAGTGACACTATATCCTGTTCAACATTAACACCATGGTGACACTATATCCGGATGAACATTACCACCATGGTGACACTATATCCTGTTCAACATTAACACTACAGTGATACTATATCCTGTTCAACATTAACACTATATCCTGTTGAACATTAACACTACAGTGACACTATATCCTGTTCAACATTAACACCATGGTGACACTATATCCTGTTCAACATTACCACCATGGTGACACTATATCCTGTTCAACATTAAAACCACGGTGACACTATATCCTGTTCAACATTAACACCACGGTGACACTATATCCTGCTCAACATTAACACCATGGTGACACTATATCCTGTTCAACATTAACACTACAGTGACACTATATCCTGTTCAACATTAACACCACGGTGACACTATATCCTGGTCAACATTAACACCACGGTGACACTATATCCTGTTCAACATTAACACCACGGTGACACTATATCCTGGTCAACATTAACACCACGGTGACACTATATCCTGTTCAACATTAACACCACGGTGACACTATATCCTGCTCAACATTAACACCATGGTGACACTATATCCTGTTCAACATTAACACCACGGTGACAATATATCCTGTTCAACACTAACACCACGGTGACAATATATCCTGGTCAACATTAACACCACGTTGACACTATATCCTGTTCAACATTAACACCACGGTGACACTATATCCTGTTCAACATTAACACCACGTTGACACTATATCCTGTTCAACATTAACACCACGGTGACACTATATCCTGTTCAACATTAACACCATGGTGACAATATATCCTGGTCAACATTAACACCACGGTGACACTATATCCTGTTCAACATTAACACTATATCCTGTTCAACATTAACACCTTGGTGACAATATATCCTGTTCAACATTAACACCACGGTGACAATATATCCTGGTCAACATTAACACCACGGTGACACTATATCCTGTTCAACATTAACACTATATCCTGTTCAATATTAACACTATATCCTGTTCAATATTAACACCACGGTGACATTATATCCTATTCAACATTAACACTAAATCCTGTTCAACATTAACACCACAGTGACACTATATCCTGTTGAACATTAACACTACAGTGACACTATATCCTGTTCAACATTAACACCATGGTGACACTATATCCGGATGAACATTACCACCATGGTGACACTATATCCTGTTCAACATTAACACTACAGTGATACTATATCCTGTTCAACATTAACACTATATCCTGTTGAACATTAACACTACAGTGACACTATATCCTGTTCAACATTAACACCATGGTGACACTATATCCTGTTCAACATTACCACCATGGTGACACTATATCCTGTTCAACATTAAAACCACGGTGACACTATATCCTGTTCAACATTAACACCACGGTGACACTATATCCTGCTCAACATTAACACCATGGTGACACTATATCCTGTTCAACATTAACACTACAGTGACACTATATCCTGTTCAACATTAACACCACGGTGACACTATATCCTGGTCAACATTAACACCACGGTGACACTATATCCTGTTCAACATTAACACCATGGTGACACTATATCCTGGTCAACATTAACACCACGGTGACACTATATCCTGTTCAACATTAACACCACGGTGACACTATATCCTGTTCAACATTAACACCACGGTGACACTATATCCTGCTCAACATTAACACCATGGTGACACTATATCCTGTTCAACATTAACACCACGGTGACAATATATCCTGTTCAACACTAACACCACGGTGACAATATATCCTGGTCAACATTAACACCACGTTGACACTATATCCTGTTCAACATTAACACCACGTTGACACTATATCCTGTTCAACATTAACACCACGGTGACACTATATCCTGTTCAACATTAACACCATGGTGACAATATATCCTGGTCAACATTAACACCACGGTGACACTATATCCTGTTCAACATTAACACTATATCCTGTTCAACATTAACACCTTGGTGACAATATATCCTGTTCAACATTAACACCACGGTGACAATATATCCTGGTCAACATTAACACCACGGTGACACTATATCCTGTTCAACATTAACACTATATCCTGTTCAACATTAACACCACGGTGACAATACACAGGTATATTTAA